>NC_090730.1:173291123-173311123 GCF_036898095.1 Palaemon carinicauda
GATGTGTTCAGGTAGTCCACTGAGACGGGTATGGAGTCAAAGAAGAGACGGATTTAAGTTTGTGCAACAGAATATATATTTTGTAGATATATATGTGATTAAGTAAGTTCTTGAAAAAGTATTAGAAATATAGAGTAGGATATGTATACTTTTTCTTATGGTGTTACTCATAAATTTTATAACCAAATAATTTTCATTGTAAAGTTTTGCTTAATGCAAATGGATATATATAGTATATATATATATGTGTGTGTGTGTGTGTGTGTGTATGTGTGTGTATGCTTGTATGTATGTATGTATATATATACTGTAGATATATATATTATATATAGTATATACATCTGCGTGTCTGTGGAAATAAATAAAAATAATATGTAATTACATCTATCCAAAAGTCCCCTAAAATTAAAAAGAAACTTTATTAATTTATAAAAAGCTATTTCAACCCTACATAATTCCAAAAACCTTTTAAATAATCAAACAGTTCATAATTAAAAAAAAAAAACAATTCTAAAACATTAATCAATCTATTAATCCTTTCCTAATGAACAAAAAATAAAAAAAAATAAATAGAAATTTTCCCTCAAAAGGTAATTAGTCTCAGGTGATAAGAAAAGGATTTTATGAAATAACGTTTACCAATAATCCAATTAACTCTTATTCCTCGTCGATATTCCTATTAGCCTGCAATGCAATTATCTAGATTTTATGTCCTTTTTGTATTGATGATGACTGGGTATAGTTATATCTCTTTACTTATTAGTAATTCATTTGAATACCTTCTGCTTGAGGGTACATTATTATTATTATTATTATTATTATTATTATTATTATTATTATTATTATTGTTATTATTATTATTAAGTATTATTATTATTAATATCACTATTATTTTCATTATTATTATTATTATTATTATTATTATGATTATCAATATTTTTTATTATTATTATTATTATTATTATTATTATTATTATTATTAGATAAGCTATAACCCTAGTTGGAAAAGCAGGATGCTATAAGCCTCAATAGTACTGGCATTTGCTGAGAGAGAGAGAGAGAGAGAGAGAGAGAGAGAGAGAGAGAGAGAGGATATTACTATATGACAATAAATTGAGAGAGAGAATATTACTTTATGACAATAGATTTTATATGATCTTACTCGTAACAGGTTTCTATAAAGAACCAGCGAGAGAGAGAGAGAGAGAGAGAGAGAGAGAGAGAGAGAATATTACTTTATGCTAATAGATTTCATATGTTATTCCTTGTAAAATGTTTCTATAAAGAACGAGAGAGAGAGAGAGAGAGAGAGAGAGAGAGAGAAAGGATATTACTGTATGACAATACATTTTATATGTTCTTTCTTGTAAAATGATTCTATAAAGAACCGGAGAGAGAGAGAGAGAGAGAGAGAGAGAGAGAGAGAGAAAGGATATTACTGTATTACTATACATTTTATAAGTTCTTTCTTATAAAATGATTCTATAAAGAACCAGAGAGAGAGAGAGAGAGAGAGAGAGAGAGAGAGAGAGAGAGTTGGAAGTGTACCTATCCTCTCTTATCCCGAGAGATTTAGCAGCACCGGATTTAATATCAAAAGCGCTGTGGACTCTCTAGGAATCTATTGTGTAAATCTACCGAGGAAAGATATCCTGGGGTTAAATATTGTTCCTTAGTAACAAAGGGACTTTAGCTTCTCTTGCTTACTTTGCATCTTCATCATTTTGGCGAATATCATTTTTATTTAGGGGGAAATCTAGGTTTGATAAAAGAGATGAGGCATAAGTTGACCGAATGTCCCACATATAATAGTGAAAGAAATGGATAGCTCTTCGAGGCTCGAAGTGAGGATGGCAGGTTCATCCTTGCCAAGATTCTTGGACATGATGTGTCCTACCATGCTAGTGGTATTTTTAGCTTTATTTTAGAAGCAGGTCTTTTGAAAGATATCTAATGACATCTTTGCTTTTATGGTTTAATTGAATAATCTTCTTTTCTTTCATTTGCAATAAACGATATCGGCGTCAATGACCTTTGATGTTAGAATGCCAGAAAACTTCAAATCAATCAATCAATCAATCAGCAATTGTAAACAATATTGATCAATTACACAAGATAAGAGAAACTACAGAAGCTACTGTGTTCTTGAGAGAGAGAGAGAGAGAGAGAGAGAGAGAGAGAGAGAGAGAGAATAATATCAAAGATAATTTTGGAATCTTTCATGAAAGAAAATCATATATCATCTATTTTACACTGTTTAAACAGTTACCGTAAAAACGATACAAATCCGTTTTAAAAACGGATATATTGATGTAAAAGAGTGGTATTACGTAAAACGTAATAACAAAGTAAGGTAAAAATTACTGTCGCCTGTATTTTACTGAAATACAGCTGAGAAACAGTTAATTTTTTACGGAGAATTTCCGATTCAAATGAGGTCTTTCAAAAGCGTATCTTACCTTATAAGAGAAGATGCAAGACTATACTCAATTTTGTATTGCAATGAGGCGAATTTGCACCGACTTGCACTGGTGCCCTTTTAGCTTGGAAAAAGAGTCCTGCTATCTGATTGGTTAGAATTATCTTGTCCAACCAATCAGCGATCAGGTAACGTTTCCGAGCTAAAACGGCACTCCTGCGAGTCGGTGCAAATTTCTCTCGCTAAAAAGAATTAATTATAAACACCAGAAGGTTATCAGGAATCTTATATAGGAAATAAAATATATATGGCTCTCTATCAACAGGGTTGTTATGGCCTGAGCGGTAACGTCTCTGCCTGGTGATTGCCAGCCGGGGGTTCGAGTCCCGCTCAGACTCGTTAGTGCGTTTAGTGTCTGCAACCTTACCATCCTTGTGAGCTAAGGTTGGGGGGATTTGGGAGAGCCTATAGGGTCTATCCGCTAAGTCATCAGCAGACATTGCTTGGTCCTCCCTGGTCCTAGCTTGGGTTGGAGAGGGGCCTTGGCCGCTCATCATGATATATGGTCAGTCTCTAGGGCATTGTCCTGCTTGATAGGGCAATGTCACTGTCCCTTGCCTCTGCCATTCATTAGTGGCCCTTTAAAACCTCCAAAGGTAAGCTTTTTTCAGAAATATCTTAAGTAATGTGTTTGGATATCGTTATGGACGAAAGCATAAATAAACTGCTAATGGCGTATTTTTTTAAATTCTCTGACATAAAACATGAAATAGAGGAGATAGAATTTCTAGAAATAAGAATTCCGTCTCAAAAATACCCTATTAGTATTCGTTATAGAAACGCGTGGATCAAAGGCTAAGATATGGGATTTATTGATGAGAAAGATAAATTGAGATTTATAGTTTGACTTCGTTTGGATCCTATAACTACTTCGTCTCAGCTTTCTTGAATTGTAGATGAAAACATTCTCCGACTAGGATCATCATCATCTTCATCATCTCCTACGTCTATTGAATTAAAGGGTCTCGGTTAGATTTTGCAGTCGTCTCTATCGTGAGGTTTTGAACCGATACTTCTTCATTCATCATCTACTTTAGTCCCGAACTAGGATATTCAAATATATATATAGTATATATATATATATATATATTTATATATGTATATATATAGTATATATTATATATATACATATATATATGTAGTATATATATATATATTGTATATATATATATATTTATATATGTATATATATATATAGTATATATATAGTATACTGTATATGTCTGTGTGTATAAATATATATTGTTATTTTCGATGATGTATAGGCCTTTAGTGAAGCAATAAATATTCTTCAGTAGGTAATTTCCTTATGAGAATAATGAACTAATCAGTGTAGTCTATCATAGTTTATTATTCTTTTTTTTTTTAAATAGCTATTAGTTTTGTGCCTTTCTCACCAGATGTATTGTTCTTTTGATATCTCATTTAATTCTAAAATATATTAAATTCCCGTATCATTTTTAACACCAAAAATTTTATATTGATATTCTAATATGCCTTTGCTTACACCAGCTTGGTGTATTAATTAAAAGTTTAATGGTTTAAAGGTCGCTCATGAATGGGTACAGGAAAGCGTCAGTGACATTATCCTATTAAGCAGGACAATTCTCTAGAGACTGCCCCTTCTCCATCCAAGCTATAACCAAGGAGGGCCAGGCAATGGCTGCCGATGATTCAGCAGATAGACATATAGGCTGCCCCCCCCCCCTCCCTAGCTTGCAAGTATGGTGAGAAAGCGGCGACCAAAGGAACTAACGAGTTTGAGAACAGTAACAACATTAAATCAATCAAATATTATAAGCAGATCTCTCTCTCTCTCTCTCTCTCTCTCTCTCTCTCTCTCTTTAGATGTGAGCTGACATTTGGAATTATTTCTTGAATCCAGACGTTGAATGTCACACAAACTAATGAACAATTGAAGTGATGTTGAACATATCATGAACACGGAAGCAAATTCCCTCAACAATGTCAAGTTCTATTCTCTCCTCACTGCTTTCTCAAGCAATTATCCACAATATTGATTGATTGATTAATTTAAGGTTTTCTTGCATCCTGACATCTAAGGTCATTGACGCCGATATCGTTTATTGTAAATAAAAAATAAAAGAATATTCAATTAAAACCATAAAAGCAAAGATGTCGTGTTAAAAGTTAGATATCTTTCAGAGGACCTGCTTCTGAAATAAAGCTTAGAATCTAAAAATAACACTAGCATGGTAAGACACATCATGTCCAAGAATCTTGGCAAGGATGAACCAGCCATGTTCACCTCGAGTCTCAAACAGATATTCTATTTCTTTCAGTATTATATGACGAGCATTCGGTCAGCAAATGCCTCACTGTTGATGGTGTTCTCTTGCCAATAAGTCAATTGGCACACTTAACTCATCTAAGTAATTATATGACTGTGCCTATCTAATTTACTTGAAAAACAACATTCTTTTAGTTTCATTAAGTTTGTGGTATAAACACATTGTTATAAAGAGATATAATTAAAGAGTGATTTATATTTTCCTAAACCTCTTCGCGCTTCGCCAGAAATTTATCATAATTTCTCGTTCTGAATATATGTATGTGTGTGTTTTTAAATGTAAGTGTATGTGCAGTTAGATACAGTAATTCCTGTTACACCTCGCTGTTAGTAAAGATCGTGGTGGCCTGGTGGTAGCGTCTTCAGTATGTTGAAGAAATTAAAAGAAGACGACGAATTGACGAGCTAGGAAACCTTTCTAGCATAGATTGGCATAGAAAGACTATAAACAGACGGGAGTTGAAGGACTTGTCAGAGGCCTTTGTCCTGCAGTGGACTAGTTACAGCTAATGATGATGATGATGATTTTATAGATATTCAGGCTGAATAAGGATAAAATCAGATCATTAATTATTCATGACTATTATTAGTACATCAAATGTACCACCAGATGTCACTATATTTGAACATGGCTTATTGAAGACTACACCAAACGGCAGACATTTTTATATGCATTCTATAATTAATATCAAATATAAATGAAAGACATTTTGCATTCTCTTGTCTTCCCATTGTACTAAATTATCGGTTTGCCTTCATTCCTCCCTTTCGCTTATGATTCCCTTCGGCTTATTATTCCCTTTCTGTAAACAGCATTCATTGTTATTCCTTCTCTTCTCTCGTAAAATTCTAATTCAAAAACAACAAACTCCAATGTTATTCATTTAGGATATAATTGAAAAACACATAAAGGTGTTTTATTTGCAATAACGCTCCTGGTTTGCAGCTGCTATGAATGTATTACTATGGTCAAATTACCTAATGTTTAATCATATTATATTATTATGAAATTATAAATCATCTCTCTCTCTCTCTCTCCTCTCTCTCTCTCTCTCTCTTTCAAATAACACTTGCTCATTCCTTTCATACTCTCCCTCTCTCTCTCTCTCTCTCTCAAATAACACTGACTCATTCTCTCTCTCTCTCTCTCTCTCTCTCTCTCTCTCTCTCTATCTATCTCTCTTTCAAATAACACTTGCTCAGTCTTTTTATATTCTCTCTCTCTCTCTCTCTCTCTCTCTCTCTCTCTTTCAAATAACACTTGCTCAGTCTTTTTATATTCTCTCTCTCTCTCTCTTTCAAATAACACTTGCTCATTCCTTTTATACTCTCTCTCTCTCTCTCTCTCTCTCTCTCTCTCTCTCTTTCAAATAGCACTTGCTCATTCCTTTTATACTCTCTCTCTCACTCTCTCTCTCTCTCTCTCTCTCCCTCTCTCTCTCTCTCTCTCTCCCTCTCTCTCTCTCTCTCTCTCTCTCTCTCTCTCTCTAATATCACTGGCTTATTCCTTTTAAATAATCTCTCTCTCTCTCTCTCTCTCTCTCTTTCTCTCTCTCTCTCAATACAAGCTAAAACTGTCTGGGGTTTTATGAATTAAAAAGAATTGCCTCCATTATCTTGGTCCCTCACTGTCTCCTACAATCTTTTTTCTATCACTATCTCCAACATTAATACCGAAAGAATAATTTTCTTACAGCAGGGTTTCTCCAACACTCTCCAGCAATGTTTTTCCTTATCTGCATCAGATAAGGAAGAAGGAAAGAGGGGCTAAATATTCTATTGTTAATCAATAATCATTAATTAATAATTATTCTTAAAGAAACTAGCAGGGAAAACTAAACACCATTTATGGTAAGAATGTTATTAGTTCTAATAAAACTAACACTAACCATAGAGATAATAACTCAAAATAGAAATATCAATCATTGAGGGCTTTTGTGTCCGACAGAGCTTCACATAAAAAAAAAAATCATAAAGCATATATCTCTAACTTTATGGAAGGCTGAAATCTCTAACTTCATAAGAGGGCACAATTGAAGCTCAATTATCTTTTCCCTCAAAATTTAATTAATGTTAATGAAACTTTATCCTCACTTCAAGTATAGTAATGGGGTAACATCTTGAGTAACACAGAATATTACTAAAGCTACTCTCTATGGAGCGCTCAATACTATTCACCATTCGTAACTTACTGCCAAAAATAGACCAACTACTAAAGACAAGTCCCAATATGCAGGAGAAGTAAGGCTTATAAACATCCACCCACTGGTTCGACCATTTTCATTCTTTGAGTGTTTACAACCAAGTTGCCATTCTGAATATAAATGTGCCTTATGGTGTAGGGGAACCTACGTTACTTTTTGGGTCCTGCTACTTCCTATGATTTGTAATTGAGACTTCTGATAAACAGGGAACATCAGTATGCAGCTTGGCTAAGATCTTGTTACGGACTATGATGAAGGCAAGGAGTCATGGTTCGAAAATATCTGGACGTGTTGTGGTGGCCTATTGCAAGCGTACCTGCCTGGCGTTCGGCTCGAACTCGAAGGCTTCTTGCAGTGTCTGTAACCTCAGAATCCTTGTGAGCTAAGGATGGTGAGTTTGAGAAGCCTATAGGTCTTGAATAGAACCTGTTTGGGGAAGAAGATCAAGAGGGTGGCTGAGAATTAGATGGCGCGATAAGGTGAAGGATGATATGGAGAGAAGAGATTTGGTGGAAGAGGATGCCTTTGAGAGGAGGCATTGGTGAGGGTGCATATGACATCCAATCCCTTAATGTAGGGATACCTATTCTATACATATTTTAATCATGTTATATATTGCATCCTTCTGTATATTCATCGACATTCTTCTTCTTTTACTTCTTAAACCTCTGGCATCCAGGGGATGCATAAGGCCTCAACTCACGCTATATGCCTCTTTCCCGTGAAATCTCTTAGAAGTCAACTTCCCTCGAGTTGTCATCAGCTACTTTTCTCCTGCGTTGTAATCAGCCACGTTTATCTTGGTTTACCACATACTCTCTGGCCCTGCGCCCTCCATGCAGGCATAGGCTCAATTCATGCTATATACGTCTTTTCTGTGCCATCTCTCTGGGCTCAACTTCCCTTTGAATTGTCATCAGCTACGTTTCCCTTGCGTTGTCATCAGCCACGTTTCTCTTGGCCTACCACTTACTCTCTAGCCCAGTGGCTTCCATTCAAGCATACTGGCTCAATTCACGCTATATACCTCTTTCCTTTGCTATCTCTTTGGGCTCAACTTCCCTCTACATTGTCATCAGCCAGGTTTTTCTTGGTCTACCACGTCCCCTCCAGCCCAACAGCTTCCATTAAAGCATACTGTCTCAATTCATGCTATACGCCTCTTTTCCGTGCCATCTCTCTGAGCTCAACTTCCCTCCGAATTGTCATCAGCAACGTTTCTCCTAGTCCACCACGTACTCTCTTGCCCAGCGGCTTCAGTGCAGGCATATTGGCTCAATTCACGCTATATGTCTCTTTCTTGTGACATCTCTCTAGGCTCAACTTCCCTACGAATTGTCATCAGCCACGTTTTTCATTTGCTTTGTAATCAGCCACGTCCTCTGCTGCCCAGCGGCTTCCATGCAGGCATATTGGCTCAATTCATGCTATATGTCTCTTTCCTGTGACATCTCTCTGAGCTCAACTTTCCTCCGAATCATCATCAGCCACGTTTCTCTTGATCTACCACGTCCTATTCTTCGCAATATCATCCATCCAGGTACGTCCTAGATTAAATCATCTTCCCATACTGAAATATACTGCAACCATCCCCATCTTCACAATATAACTATATCATTTGAACGTACAACCTACATAGATACATTATATATAGATGAAAAATTTAATAATTTTCATAATTTAGCAGCAAAATCTCATTCTAATTATAAGGATATATCGACTTATTATTTATCGGGATGGATATTACTGTCTACGGCGGTCAGATGATATTAACTTTTTAAATTAAAACCACCAATTTCCCACATGTTATTATTGCCATACTATGATCCGGCATTTAATTATAAAAGCGGTCTGCATAAATATTTTTTACTCATTGTATGATATATTTTTTTTTATCTGTTATATTGTCTTTAATCAGCTTTTTGTGTTTATTTTTTATTGGAAAAAATGTATGATAAAATAACTTTCATATGTTATTGTTTTTCCAATACCTTTTATTGTTTTTTTTCATATTTTTATATTAAAAACTGGAAAATAGCATTTTTTAATCCAGGTTATGGCAAGTATATGAAATATAGCATTAAAAGTGTTGATTACAGGATAGTCTATATAAAAATTGAATCACCAAATATATATATATATATATATTATATATACTGTATATATATATATAATATACTGAATATATATACATATATATATATATATATACATATATATATATATATATATACAGTGTATATATATATATATATATATGTATAATTTTATATATTTATACATACATAAATATAAAATATACACACACACATATATATATATATATATATACATATATATATATATACATATATATTATATACTATATATAATATTTGTACATATATATACATATAGATATATATATATATATATATATACATATAGATATATATATATATAAAATTAGATATATATATTTAAAATTATATATATATATATATATATAAAATTATATATATATAGTATATATATATACACATATAAAATCTCCTCTTACATCTATTGACACTAAGGGCGCCAATTAAATTTCGAGCTTAAAAAACAGTACTTCTCCATTCATCATCTACTTTATGTCTTATAGTCGTCAGCCATGCAGGTCTGGGTCTTCCAACTCTTTTGGTGCCCTGGTGAAAAAATTGCCATATATATATATATATATATATATATATATAGATAGGATAGATAGATAGATAGATAGATATGTACATAGATATATAGACATTATACTAATGCACGATAAATATATCGAAGAAAGGCGGTACGGCATGGAAAACACTGGCTTCAGCTATAAGAGGAAATACTGGAACTTGGAACAACTCCGTCTCGGGTCCTGGATAAACATAGCGAGTTCGCTGGAATTGGGAACTCCTCTGTGAATGCTGGACGGAATTCAGCAGCGCCTGGAATGGGAGTGGCGATGGAGAGAGAGAGAGAGAGAGAGAGAGAGAGAGAGAGAGAGAATGATTTCCAGCTAAGATCTTCCGAAATTTAATACTTTAAAAGAGTGATTAATGAGAGAGAGAGAGAGAGAGAGAGAGAGAGAGAGAGAGATTATTTCCAACCTAACATTTTCCGTGGTTTAACACAATGAATCAATAATTAATGAGAGAGAGAGAGAGAGAGAGAGAGAGAGAGAGAGAGAGAATTATTTCCAGCTAAGATCTTCCGAAGTTTAATACTTTAAAAGAGTAATTAATGAGAGAGAGAGAGAGAGAGAGAGAGAGAGAGAGAGAGAGATTATTCCCAACCTAACATTTTCCGTGGTTTAACACAATGAATCAATAATTAATGAGAGAGAGAGAGAGAGAGAGAGAGAGAGAGAGAGAGAGATTATTCCCAACCTAACATTTTCCGTGGTTTACCACAATGAATCAATAATTAATGAGAGAGAGAGAGAGAGAGAGAGAGAGAGAGAGAGAGAGAGAGATTATTCCCCAACCTAACATTTTCCGTGGTTTAACACATTGAATCAGTAATTAATGAGAGAGAGAGAGAGAGAGAGAGAGAGAGATTATTTATAACCTTACATCTTCCATAATTGATTACTTTGAGACAGTAATTAATAAAATTTTTAATCAGATTGTGAATACATAATTCAAAAGTACTTGTACACTTTTATATAATTTCACAAATAACGATTGACGATGTAAACTTTTTTTTATCTTTTATTTTGAAATACACCTTTGCAATCTTACAATTTATAACATATATACATCATGGTATGTTTACTTAGATATTTTTTTTATTTTACATATAGCGTATTTACAACTGAAATTTTTACTATTTATCTAGATATGATTTTATATAATAAACATATCTAGTGGTGAATAATTTTTTGATAGAAGTTTTAAATCCTATTTCATTGACATTAAACGTATTTATTAAAGGGTTCATGTATCACCGTGAACAGAAAAAAAAACTGTACAAGTCATTGCCTTTCCATACTAGGTTGGTTTGCTTTGAGCAATCAGACACAAGTCTCCACCATCACTAATCCAAACTGGCCAGCATGGTGATGAAAATCTAGCTAATCCAAAAGCGGGAATAACGACATGTCTGAGGCCATTGTCCTGCAGGTAGACTAGAAATGCCTGCATTTGTTGTTCTTGCATGTACAGAGAAAGAGAGAGAGAGAGAGAGAGATCCATACTTGTTACTTGCAGCTATATCCTTTCACTTTCAGTCTTTTCCTTTAAGAGTTTCATTACAGATTAGATCCACATTGCTCTGGCCTTTAGCCTTTATATTGGAGTTTTACTTTTAAAGGTCGCTCAGGAATGACAGAGGCAAGGGACAGTAACAATGCCCTAGAAACTGGCCACATATACATATGATCAACACCTATGCCCCTCTCTAACCCAAGCTAGGACCAGGGAGAGCCAAGCAATGACTGCTGATGACTCAGCAGATAGACCTATAAACTCTCATCAAACACCCCATCCTTAGCTCACAAGGATGGTGAGGTTGCAGACAATACAAGAAATCCTACTCGAGCTTGAGTATGGCTCAAATCTGAGGTAAGGACCTTTCCAATAGGCCACCACAACCCTAATTACAGTCCTATTATAAAATCTCTTCTGATACACAAAATAAAAGTCCCAATTTAAAACAATCAGCTCAGTCGCCTTTACAGTTATATTCAAGGTTGTGGTGGCCTATATGGTAACGTCCCTGATTGGTGATTGCCGGACTGGGGGTTTGAGTCCCGCTCAAACTCGTTAGTTCCTTTAGTCGATGCACTCTCACCATCTTTGGGACCTAATGGTGGGGGTCTTGGGGGAGTTTATAGTTCTATCTGCTGAGTCATCAACAGCCATTGCCTGAACCTTCTTGGTCCTAGCTTGGGTGGCGGTGCTTGAGTGCTGATCATATATATATGTCGTCAGTATCTTGGGCATTATCCTACTTGATATGACAATGTTACTGTCCCTTGCCTCTGCCATTCATGATTGGCCTTTAAACCTTTAAACCTTAAAGTGTTCCTCCCACATGTTCTATTAAAACTTAAAATCTGGGATTATTATTATTATTATTATTATTATTATTATTATTATTATTATTATCTAAGTTACAACCCTAGCTGGAAAAGCAGATAAAGTGCATCTCTCTCTCTCTCTCTCTCTCTCTCTCTCTCTCTCTCTCTACATGATTGTCCCGTAAGAATATTATAATAAAAGTAATATCATATTCATGAATATGATTCCTAGACTCCTAATTAAAATAATATTAATTTATCATAGTTTTAATTATGAAACTAAATATACCTCTGGCTTCATTACCTATTGTAAAAATGAAATCTATTTGTTTCTGGATTATAATGAAATCCCTGATGTTTTTAGAATAAGAATATATATCAGGTATCAATTTTCAATATTATTTTAAGTTATTTACAGTAAGCGAGCTCAGGATGCTATCTGATTCTTTGCAATATCCAATGGCAGTCACATTCACAATACTGAAAAGAAAGAATAATACAATTTAATTAATTTCTCAAAATTATCTATGTAAATATACCATGATTTTATATATGTAATAAACTGTGAGATTGTAAATGTATATTTTATAATAAAAGATAAGAATAAAAATTCTTTAAAGAATTTTCACGTACCTTATAAATGTGGGATCATTTATTTCATAATTTATCTAAAATTGTATTATAAATTTCCAGAACAGCATTGCAACCATTTAATTATTTTTATATGTATTATCTCTCCCAAGGAAATTATAACGATAAATTTTAGTTTTTCTGAGAAAAAAAATTTCCTTTTTTAACTTCAATTTCATGATTGTTATTTGGGACAAATAGACCTCTGACTGCCAGTTATCACTCAAAGCTAACAACCTCGCAGAACTTTACTTAACTCCGCCCACCCTCGCTTCCAATTGGCTCAGACGAATCAAGTCGTTTCCTATTGGTTCAAGCGATCACGGGACAACCAGGTCGAAGTCTCTCAAAACTAGATCTATCTAGTTTAATACTCTAAAAATGGACCAACTAGAGACATCTGTTGGTAACTTTGGTACTATCGCTACCTCGAGACATTCAACTAAAAAACTATTATTTCTAACAATAGAATGTTATTTTAGAATTTGTATAAAAATATTACTATGAAATTAGTGCATTTGTTTAGAGTAGATATTAGAGCATAACCAAATATATTTGTTATGTTTTTAATATCTATCTAAACGTAATTGATAAAGTATAGTATTTCTATTCATCTGTCAAATACGGACCGAGAATACCAACAAATTACGACTCATAAATAATTTTTAGGATGAAATAATTAACTAAAATTCTAAACTACATCAACAGAGGAAGATATGGGTTTTAATAATACAGTTTAATAATGCTTTTAAAGAACAGATACTTTGAAATATTAATTTTAGAGCAATTTTACGATGTTTGAGGTTGGTAGCCTTGTTCTCTGAGTTCCCAAGGACTCTAAACACGAGAATTATTCTCTTTCTATTTTCTTTACTGGTTTAACACTTAATATTATTCCTTGGCGCTTGAATAACCGGCGTAAAAGTAATTCTGAGATAAACGAAAATAAACCTTATGACTGTGGCTATTGCAAAATTAAAACGTTATTAAATAAACATTAATTAGGAGAATTATTCCGAAACAATATACCTTTATAACGAAAACCTTAATTGCACATGTAATATTTTCGTAAAGTACAAAGAGAATTTAATATACTGAGTTTAATATTGAAACAACTTGATAATGACGACAGGGAAACATTACTATCACATAAAGGAACTATTGTTTATTTATGTAAATGAATATTATGATGTACACTACTTCATATTTGCTTTGCCTCATTTATCAATATTACTTTTTTCTCATTAATTTGGCAATTATTAATGGAATGTAAGCAGGAATAAATGAGTGATTTTATTATGAAATCAACTAACAATGTTTGTAATGATAATATTGATAACAAATATATGTATATTGTTGGTTACACTTATTAATTAATCTTAAGTAAGAAATTTTATCTTTGCCTG
Source organism: Palaemon carinicauda (assembly GCF_036898095.1). Lineage (NCBI taxonomy): Eukaryota > Metazoa > Arthropoda > Malacostraca > Decapoda > Palaemonidae > Palaemon > Palaemon carinicauda. Next base: position 173,305,171 of record NC_090730.1, read on the forward strand.
TTTTCTCGAGGATTCCTTGAAATTAACATTAATCAGTACAGAGTCTCTCTCTCTCTCTCTCTCTCTCTCTCTCTCTCTCTGTAAACATGTTCTTATCTTTAGATATATTATCTGCGCTATTTACCTTTTTATCATTTAATCATCTATAATTATTGAAGATAACAACATCTTATTATTTGTATCTGGTATATGTTATGAATTTAGACATATGTGCAATTCCTTTTCCATATCCTCAAACTTTCTTAGTTTGCCAATAACTTCGTCTTCTCTTCCTACCCCTGCTTCTTTTGCAATCTCTAGGGACCCAGTCTGTTATGTATATATATATATATATATGCATGTTGTTGTGTGTGTATATATATATATATATATATATACATTTGTATTTATATATATACACATATAAATATATATATATATATATATATATGTATGATAAATTTAGGATCAGAGACCAAAGGGGGAATCAATCAAAGATAATGGCTAAATGCTGTGCCACTGTCATACTAGCTTCTTGGACCAGGGTTCGATTCCCCAGCCGGCCAAAAGCTATTGTCTTCGAGTGATTCCCCCTTGGGTCTTTCATCTAGAGCAGTGTTTCTCAACGTGGGCCATATGGCCCCCTTGGGGGCCATGAGAATTTTTCAGGGGCCACAAGACAAAATTGGAAAAATGGGGGGCCATGGGGGGGCCACAGAAAATTCAGGACCCACAAAATATATAAATGTGTAATATTTTGAAATAAATCATTATTATGCTTCGAATATTCTGTTTATCATGCTTGACTTTAGTTTAAACATCATTCAATTCAATATACAGTACCAGGTAATTTTTGCAGACAGTGAAATATGTGCCTGCTATGTATGACCCTCACTCTCAAATGAAAGTATGCGTCCAGCAAACTGAAAAAGCATCTGGAGACTGCACATAAAGACAAGAAAGACAAGCCGCTAGATTTCTTCAAAAAATTACTTGATGAGTTCCAAGGAAGGATGACAGTGAATCATATGTTTACCCAAAAAGTGGCAAAAGTAGATAGAGGGGATGTTGGCTTCTTACAAGATAGCAAATTTGATTGCAAAAGCAGGTAAGCCTCATACTATCGATGAATCTCTGATCATGCCGTCTGTGGCTGTAGTGCTTTCAACAGTCATGAATCAGAGTCCACAAGAGGTAACTAGTGTTATTCCTCTGAGCAACTCCTCAGTATCACGCCGCATTGATGAGATGGCAGCTGATGTTGAAAGCCAATTAGTCTCAAAACTGCAGGTGAATGAATTCTCGCTTCATCTCGATGAATCAACTTTACCTGATAATTTTGCTCTTCTGGTGGTATTTGTCTGGTTTCTTGATGTTCATGAAATATGTCAAGAAATGCTTTTCGCATTGAAATTAACGAATGACACTAAAGGTAAATCCATCTTCAAAAAACTTGAGGTCTATTTTGAGGGGAATAACATTACACTCAAGAACATTGTGGCTTGTGCAACAGATGGCGCTGCTGTTATGATTGGAAGGTATCAGGGATTCAGTGCTTACAGTTTCCTTCCTTAGCAGTTATATCCACCAAACTGCTTGATGATGACCTAGCAGTGAATGTTGACCATCTGAAGCAGTTGCATAATGATATGGAAACTCACTTCTCTGACCTACTGCAAATGACTGTGCCACACTGGTTTGTGGATCCCTTCATTGTTGATGTATCTGAAGTTGATGTCACCCTACAAGAATGTCTCATTGAACTTCAGAATAACACAACAGCTCAAGCTAGGTTCAAGCATGGAGGACACCAGAAGCTGTGGATGAATCAAGATATGTATAAGTAGTACCCAATACTCTGGAAAGATGTGAAGTTGCTCTTACTTGCCTTTCCCACATCTTACTTGGTTGAGACTGGTTTCAATCGGGTGATGTGCCTGCTGTCAAAGACACGAATTCGCCTTGACATAGAAAAAAAAAGAGGCAATTTACGTCTCGCTCTAACAGCTTTCAAGCCAAACACTGACAAGTTGGCAGCCTTGCATCAGTCACAGGGATCCCACTGAAACCTTTCAAGATAAAGCCAATTGTACCTACATGTATTCCTTGTTTTGTATTCCTTTTGTAAATAAATAAGTATTCAAATAAAATATTTTTCTAATTAATATTGTTATTTGATTTATACCTGAAATTAGTGTTTTGAGTACATGGTACTATTCAAGCTAGAACCATTAATAGACCTACTTCCCTAGGCGTATTAAGGGGATGGACGGATGGCGGGTGCTGGGGGGGGGGGGTGCATTAGAACTCAAAGTTGGCATGGAGGGGCCACAAGAACTTGCACTGGATTGAAGGGGGCCACCACCAGAAAAAGGTTGAGAAACACTGATCTAGAGTTATAAGAGAGAATCCAGACATTATGGTATTAAGACGTGTGGCTTATCTGAATATATATATATATATATATATATATATATATATTTGTGTGTATGTGTGTATGTGTGTGTGTACGCAGAGGGCAAGTGTGTGTTTGAGAAAGAGCGAGTGTAACAAATATCTTCCTAAACGTTTTGCAATATCATACGGAATACGAGCTTTATCAGTTGTAAGATTCGCAAACGATGTTCAAGGAGATTGTATTTCCGCGTTATCAAACTTATAGATTGCATTTTTTTTCTTTTCTTCTTTTCATACCGAACTGCTCGCATCTTTTATCATTACATATAATGAAGAATTATGTGATTGCATGAAAATTTCGTGTCTTCATAAAGCGTGTAATCGTATTGTACTATTTTCCGAAATTGTTCTATTTAGAGGAGTATTTACCATAAATAGTTATTGTTTCAACTGAGTATTATCAATTACCTCCGCAAACCAAGTTGGAAGGAGGTTATGTTTTTACCCGCTGTTTGTGTGTTTGTTTGGTGTTTGCGTGAGTGTGTGTGTGTGTGTGTGTGTGTGTGTTTGTTTTTTAACAGCTCACTGACCACAATTTTCAGCGTAGAGTCATAAAACTTGCAAGGATTAACTGTTATGGAAGAAGCTGGAAATGATAAAAATTTTGTAAAGTCTAAAGTCACGGTCAAAGGTCAAGGTCACGGTCAAGTAAAATGTCTAATTCACAAAATATGCCATAAGTTTGGACATCGGTGTCACAGACTTTCAATCTTGGTTCATATTGGGGTGTATGAAAATCTACGCCAATTAATACATTTTAAGGTCAAAGGTCAAGGTTAATGTCGAGCAAAAGGTCGGGAAATAAGCTGCCACGGCGGAGGTCTACGCTCTCCTGAGTGTCCCTCTATTTTACTTCCTATTTTGATTTCAAGGCTTAAAGGTTTAAAGGCCGCTCATGAATGACAGAGGCAAGGGACAGTGATATTTCCCTATCAAGCATTACAATGCCCTACAGACTGACCATTTATACATACGATCAGCCCCTCTCCATCCAAGCTAAGACCAAGGAGGGCCAGGCAATGGCTGCTGATAACTCAACAGATAGACGTAGAGGCTTCCCCAAAACACCTTATCCTTACCTCATAAAGATGGTGAAATTGAACGACCAAAGGAACTAACGAGTTTCAGCGGGACTCAAATCCCAGTCTGGCGTTCACCCCTCAGGGACGTTACCACATCGGCCACCACAAGAGAACAAGATTCATATTATTATCATTATTATTATCACTTGCTGAGCTATAACCCTAGTTGGAAAAGCAGGATGCTATAACCCAGGGGCTCCAACAGGGAAAATAGCCCAATGTGGAAAGGAAACAAGGAAAAATAAAAATTTAAGAAGAGTAACAATATTAAGATAAATATCTCCCATATAAACTATAAAAATCTTTAATAAAACAAGAGGAGAGAAACAAGACAGAACAGCCTGCCCGAGTATACCCTCAAGCAAGAGAACTCTAGCCTAAGACAGTGGAAGTATATTACATCCAAGTGTACCATGATGGAGAATTACTCAAAAATTGTATGATGAATTTGCATCTATATCAGCAGTGTTTCCTAACGGAGTAAATTGGACATCTAACGTGATGTAACTAGATCTCAGTACAAATATTGCATTCGCTGCGATTTCCAATTATCTCACTGGAACGGATTGATCAGTGTACTGGAGTGAATATGAGAGACAGAAAAGCCAATAACTACACAGAAACGTCTGATAATTAAAAGATAAATTAGTTTTTTATCTTATATAGTCGTTAAATTCAGATGCTCGTTTATGGAATAATATCTCTTCAATGTTTAATGTAAATTACTTTATATTATATATATATATATATACAACATATATATATATATATATATACACACACACATATATATATATATATATATACATATATATATGTATATATATATGTGTGTATATATATATATATATATATATGTGTGTGTGTATATATAAATGAACATATATATATAAATTATATATATATATATATATATATACTGTATATATATATATACATATATATATACACACACATATATATATATATATATATATTCGTTAAATTCAGATCATTGTTTACATTATCTCTCCACAGTTTATATCATACAGTTTGCTTACATGATCATTATTTTGTTTAAACAATTATTGTGCTACTTGTTAATTAATCTCGTATTTAATGGATACTTTCTTTTTTATTTGATATTTTTTACTCTCATAGCTATGTGCTGATGATTAATTAATTCTTAGTCATATAAGTGATTTCTTTTTATTTTACAATTTTTCTTTTTCATTAATTTATTTATTCATTAGATTATTCGTAAATTTTAGATGCTCGATTCTAGATTATCTGAACTGTTTTATAACATACAGTTTGCTTAAACGTTCATCATTTTACTGAACAATTATTGTACTACTTATTAATTAATCTCGAAGTTCCCAGATACATTTTTTCATTTGATATTTCCACTGTCATATTCTATGTGATGATGAGTGATTCTATCGTTCAATCATAGCAGTACGAACGAAGAATAAATTCAAAAATCTTATTCTTTGGACGCGTGAACACCATAAATTAATTGAAACAGATAAAAGGCAGTTGTCTCCTCTATTACTTTCTTACCAAGATGGCCATAAATCAAGCAAAGCATTGGCTTTGCAAATAGCCATATAGAAAACTAATTTCTATTTCGTTGCTTTTATTTGAGAGAGAGAGAGAGAGAGAGAGAGAGAGAGAGAGAGAGAGAGAGAGAGAGATGATATGTTACTAGTAATTACTAAAACAGAAATAGAGGCAATCCTAATCAAGAATATGAATCAAATATTAGTTTTTTTATTTTTAACTACTTCCTGAACATGAAGGGACAGACTGATCAGTGGTAATATAACAGAGGTGGATTTCAAAAGGTCAGACAAGGATGAACTTCAAGATCTGCTGGACATTGAGGATAAACAGAATTTATTGGAGCTTCAAATTGAAAGGGCCGTTTAGATGAAACCCTCGAGATTTGTCAATCAGGATATTATAGAGTAGCATTTCAATTGGTTGCAAGTTAATTCAGTAGTTCTAATAATTTCTCCTTCCCAGAAATAAGTATTATAAAAAAACATATGTATATATATACATATATATATATATATATATATATATAAATATATATATATATATATATATATAAAATCTATATCTATACATATATATATACATAAATAGATATATATAATATATATATATATATATTAGGATGGAATCTATACACAAACGGAGAGTTGCAATCTTTTTACAGTATCATACGCCTCCCAGAATGCTATCTCTCTCTCTCTCTCTCTCTCTCTCTCTCTCTCTCTCTTATTTCTTTTGTATATCTGTGTAATCACCCTCTCTCTGTTTCCCCCCTTTATCATTCCTTGTGCTCTCTCTCTCTCTCTCTCTCTCTCCTCTCACTCTCTCTCTCTCTCTCAGAAGTATGTCGATGTTAGGAATGGAATGCAGTCAGAACTTGCCAACAGGACGAA
>NC_090730.1:173313623-173331123 GCF_036898095.1 Palaemon carinicauda
CTAATATAATAATTAGATAAATATTTTAGGATCAATTTATTTCAAATATTTTTGCTGGATATTGATCCAAATATATATTTTTTTCACTCTTTTATTATGAAATACATATTTACAATATTACAATTTATAACATATACAGCATCGTATATTGACATGAATAGATTTTTATTCTACATTTTACTGCGTTTACAATTGTAGTTTTTACTATTTATCTAAATATGTTTTTAAATGAGAATATATATTGACTCGTGAAAACTTTTTAAACAGAATATTTAAAATCCTAATTTATTACATTAAACGTATTTATAATTTTCTTTTTAATATATTCAAATAAATTGCAGGTAAGTAAGAGAAAATCCTAAGTATCTTCCCAATAAAATCCGCTATTATATTAGTTTCCACGTAATCACTTATAGGTTCTACGGCCACGTAAAAATTCAGATATTTTTAACTATAAGCAAGCTATCAGCGCCATCTGTTGCCGTCTTTTAAAACCATCAATTACGCGGGGGAGGACGAGTGGGAAAAAGTAATAATATTAATGTTTTTAGTAGCATTCATACTCTATCTAAATTCTAATACTTGCAGTACATTTTCATTTATTTTAATGTATCCTTATGAAAGCATTTTATTCCTAATATAATGAAAATTAATAAACTATTAGTAACCAGGACTTTTATTTTCCCCCACATCGATAATGGACTCGCAAATCATAGATGAAATGAAGACCCAAACTACCAACAGAATACGATGAAATATACTTAACCGAACACAACTCGGTTAGCTAGTATAGTTAATGTCATACTATCTAAAAGTTATTTATCTATCATTACATATGTTTAGGGTTTCTTAAAGGTCTCGATTCATTACAATTTACAGTGATTAATCGTGCTGTGACGTTTTAAATATTGGTAGCCCTGAAGGTTTGTTGGCCACCCTGCAAAATGTAAACAATGTTATTCTCGTCCGTTATATTCCAGCCAGTTACTAGAATAAAAACACACACTTAAGCTGTTGCTCATTCTTTAACAAAACCTTAAACGATTTTCTTTAGATATTGATGTACAAGTGCATCCAAATACTTCACGTAAAACTTAAAACATATCGAGACAAATAAATCTTTGCCTAAATGAATCGGCCTAATTACAATTTTGACGTTACACTGTATTCAAAATAAAAACGAAGATGAAACAATGTAATCAATATTATGTATTGTAAACGGTGTAATGACATTATATCACCATATCCTGATATGAACGTAATATTAGGTATTAATCAATATTAAAAGAAATATGAAGTTGTCTTATATGGAAGCAAATTGTATATACAACCATATGAATGTTCAACAATTTTATCATATTGCAGTGCGATGTTATTTCATTTAGGTTGATAATAGATAAATATCATTTCTGAAATAAAACTGGGAGCGTACTAAACTCGAATGTGTCATATATTTTCTATGTCATTCTATTTCTATTCAGGATTTTCAGGTTGGCAATCCTGAAGGGAAAATACCATCTGACTTTTGAAAGCTTCCTGTTTAAGTTTGCAACCTATTCCCCACCCCCTTAATTTAAAAGAGAGAGAGAGAGATAGAGAGAGGGAGAGAGAGAGAGAGAGAGAGAGAGAGAGAGTCATTAGGCAGCCATTGCCTGGCCATCCTTGGTCCTAGCTTGGGCGCTGAACATGTGTGATATGGTCAGTCCTCGTCACTGTCCTGCTTGATAGGGCAATGTCTCTGTCCTTGCCTCTCTCTCCCCCCCCCCCACACACTTAATTTGAGAGAGAGAGAGAGAGAGAGAGAGAGAGAGAGAGAGAGTCATTAGCAGCCATTGCCCGGCCATCCTTGGTCCTAGCTTGGGCGCTGATCATATGTGATATGGTCAGTCTCGTCACTGTCCTGCTTGGTAGGGCTATGTCTCTGTCCCTTGCCTCTCCCCCCCACTTAATTTAAGAGAGAGAGAGAGAGAGAGAGAGAGGAGAGAGAGAGAGAGAGAGTCATTAGCAGCCATTGCCTGACCATCCTTAGTCCTAGCTTTGGCGCTGATCATATGTGATATGGCCAGTCTCTAGGGTACTGTCCTGCTTGATAGGGCAATGTCACTGCCCCTTGCCTCTGCCATTCATGAGTCGCCTTTATACCTTTAATGAAGTTTCATGTTATTCAAAGATTATTTCAAGGCCTTAGATTATTTGATGTGGGAAATGTCAATTTTTATGCAACAAAGGCAAACTATAAACAGATGAAAATAATTTTGAATCCAAAAATTGTATTATGGTAAGACGTTGTCATCTCTTACACATTCAAGTGACATAATAATATATATAAACTTGACTCCCAAATTTAAATTATGTAAGGCAATGTCACATTCAACTGAATCAGGAAGCATAATTAAAAATAACTACAGACCTCTTTCCAAAATTGGGATTTGGAAAGGCTGTGTCACGTCTTAGAGGTACAAGAGAACTCTTACTATTATTATTATTATTATTATTATTATTATTATTATCATTATTATTATTATTAGTAGTAGTAGTAGTAGTAGTAGTAGTAGTAGTAGTAGTAGTTGAATAAGAGAAACTTCAAAAGTTTAAACTTGCAGCAAATGTCTTCATGTTGAACTGGCTGCCATAAAACTTTTTATACTTTATATATGAAATATCTGTTTTAATGCTGTTATTGTTTTTAAAATATTTTATTTCATTGTTTATTACTTCTTGTGTCGTTTATTTATTTCCTCATTTCCTTTCCTCACTGGGCTATTTTTCCTTGTTGGAGCCCTTGGACTTATAGCCTTTTGCTTTTTCCTACTGGTGTTGTTGCTTAGCTGATAATAATAATAATAATAATAATAATAATAATAATAATAATAATAAGTACCTTTCATAAAAATGTAATACAGATATTTTTCCGTTATTGATACCAGTATACATTTAAGCCCACCACATGGCCATTTCTTGGTTCTACAAATTGGGAAAATCTCAGATATTTCTAAGTATAAACAAAGCACTAACTCCATCTATTGGCGTCTTTTCACAACTTTGTAGGGTTCAAATATGTTCCGAAGAAGTGGGGGAGGAATGGTGTTAGACAATCATATTTTTCTTTATAACGCCACCCGCTATTGCATCTAAATAATAATATCCGTAATTGTATTTTATTTCTTATCTCGTTTTGTCATGTGAATATTTTAGGACTAATATAATAGATAACGAATCTTTAAGTAACCTGGACTTTTATTTTGCCCAACACCGATAATGGACTCGTCCATCATAGACGATGATGAATACTCAAACTACCAACAAAATAGGATGAAATGCTGCTTTAAGAAACTCGCAAGTGACGTTTATATGAATGTATCATATAATCCAAAAGTGCTGTGTATAGCAAAATATATATGTTTGAGTTTTTTAAATGTTCTCAATAACATCATATTTAGAGCGATTAAGCGTCTTGTGGACATATCAGAGATTGGTAGCCCTGAATGTTCGGAGGCAACTCTGTGTAAACAAATGTTATTCTTATCGGAAATATTCCAGCCACATACTAAAATTAAACAGACGCTTTATATGTCCGCTCATTCTTCAACGATACATTAAGCAGAAAAAGATAAAGAAGAATATACTCGATTAAAATGACTCAGATTGCGAATATACCATAGCGGTAGAAATAGGTGTTTCCCTAAAATAATGAAAAGGTATTTACTATATTACACTGTATTCAAATTAAAAGAAGTCGATATGAATTTAAATTTTCTGCCATTACTGATACTTTTGTTCTCATAATATCCCCATTTCCTGATATCAACATGGTATGAGGTATTAATAAGCATAGGAAGAAATTTTAAAGCTTTGTTCTCAGTAAGTGAATGACTAAATGCATGAATAACAATGAATTTCTAATTCTCTCCTATATGTTCTTTAATTTACTTAGATTCTAAGTTAGTGTAATATTTGGAAAATATAAGTTATCTCTTGGAGCGTGATAAACTCGAAGGAATCAGGTATTTCGTATATAACTTTATTCTTGTACAGGATTTTCCGGTTGGCAATTCTGACTGCATGAGTCATTCTATTTTTTGTACAGGATTTTGCGGTTGGCAACCCTGACTGAAAATAACACATCTGGTTTATGATGATTCCTCTCCATCTAAGTTTTGGAACATTCTCCAATTTACTTTAGCTGAGGAGAGAGAGAGAGAGAGAGAGAGAGAGAGAGAGAGAGAGAGAGAGAGAGAGAGAGAGAGAGAGAGAGAGGTGCATTTTCTTTAAACGTAAGGTTTGTGGCAAATAACAAGGTAATTATTAAAGATATTGAAAATTTAACTTTGAAAAATCACTCCCATTTATAGAAAAGAAAAGAAAACTAAAAATATATAAAGGTTCAGAAAGCCATGAAATTGAAAATTTCATTTAGAAAAAAAAAATATGCTAAACAAGGATTTTCCTTCTTTTCAGTCTACTAAAGCAACATTTTCTCCTTGAACCCCAAACGTTGAACTAAAAGCATTTGTTTTGAATCTACTGCATTTCATGATGGTCTGGTGTCTGTTACACGTAGTATCCCGGCGTCAAGGGACACAAGCACTTGTCCTTTACCCTTTTCAAGTCCAACGAACCCTAAATGATTGATATCTTGACCCCTGACTTTGACTCCGAAAGCAAACTGCAGTGCGCACCCCAATCAGCCTCAGATATTAGAGGTTTAAAGGTCACTCGTGAATTACAGAGGCAAGGAACAGTGACAATGCCCTAGAGACTGACCATATATACTTATGATCTACGCCTAAGCTAGAACCAAGGAAGGCCAGGCAATGACTGTTCATGACTTATGAAAAATATTTGCTAAATTTGGTTTTGTGGTTTAAAAGGTTTAAAGGTTTAAAAGCCACTCATGGATGGCAAAAGTAAGGGACAGTGACATTAGACTATCAAGCAGAACAATGCCCTTGAGACTAACTATATATACAGTACATATGATCAGCACCCAACAAGCATCCTCTCCACCCAAGCTATGACCAAGGAGGGTCAGACAATGACTGTTTATGTATTATAAAAAATCATTTATTACCCGAATATGCTAAATTCGTTTTCGAGGTTTTAAAGCTTTAAAGGACACTCATGGATGGCAGAAGTAAGGGACACTGACATTGCCCTATCAAGCAGGAAAATGACCTAGAAAATGACATTATATACATATGATCAGCGCCCAAGCATCCTCTCCACCCAACCTAGGATCAAGGAGGGCCAGGCAATGAATGTTCATGACATAAAAAATCATTTATTTCCCGATTATGCTAAATTCATTTCGGTGGTTTTAAATGTTTAAGGGTTTAAAGGCCGCTCATGAATGGCAGAGGCAAAGGACAGTGACATTACTATATCATGAAGGACAATGCCATAGAGACTGATTATATATACATATGCTCAGCGCCCAAGCCCCCTCTCCACACAAGCTAGGACCAAGGGACAGGCAATGGCTGTTGGTGACTTAGCAGATAGACCTGCAGGTTTCTTCAAAACTCCCGTCCTTATCTCACAAGGATGGTGAGATTGCAGCGACCAAATAAACGAACGAGTTTGAGCGGGACGTGATGCTTGATGTGACTCGTAGGAGCTACAACTCATTAATCAAGTTAAGTGGTTTTTATTTTGGGGGGGGGGGGGGAACTCGTAAATATTTTTTCTTTCTTCGTCAAGAATATAATGAACTCTTTCATTTTTAAACTCGTTACTCTGTTTTGATAAGCAGATATTATCTATGAGGTACCTACATTTTATTAAATTTCTTACTCCTGATCTAGATATCAATCTCTGGCACCGCCGTTCAATTAGTTCGTTATGCATGTTGCATAAGATTTTTCATAATTCTGACCATCCTTTACATTCAGATCTTCCCGGACAGTTCTATCTTTTTCGTAAGACAAGGCATGCAGTTAATTCTAATAAGCAGGCCTTCTCCATCATGGGGCTCAATACTACACAGTATTCTAGAAGTTTTACTCCAGTTGTGACTAAGTTGTGGAATGATCTTCCTAATCGGGTTGTTGAATCGGTAGAACGTTTATTTATTTCCTTATTTCCTTTCTTCGTTGGGGCATTTTTCCTTGTTGGAGTCCTTGGGCTTATGGAATCTTGATTTTCCAACTAGGGTTGTAGCTTAGCTAGTAATAATAATAATGATAATAATAATAGTAGTAGTAGTAGTAGTAGTAGTAGTAGTATTAGTAGTAATAGTGCCAGTGTATATATACAGTGAAATTGGACTTCGACTGCATGCTGATTAAGCCATCCCAAGAGAGAGAGAGAGAGAGAGAGAGAGAGAGAGAGAGAGAGAGAGAGAATACCAGCGTCCAATAATAAAATAGTAGTAGAAGTAGTAGTAGTAGTTGTAGTAGTAATAGTAGTAGTAGTAGTAGTAGTAGTAGTAGTAGTAGTGCCAGTGTATAAAAACAGTGAAATTGGACTTCGACTGCATGCTGATTAAGCCATCCCAAGAGAGAGAGAGAGAGAGAGAGAGAGAGAGAGAGAGAGAGAGAGAGAGAGAGCTAAACAATAGCAGCCTCTAATGATAATAATAATAATAGTAGTAGTAGTAGTAGTAGTAGTAGTAGTAGTAGTAGTAGTAGTGAATACAAATTTTAAAATTGGACTTCGACTGCATATTGATTAAGCTATCCCAAGAGAGAGAGAGAGAGAGAGAGAGAGAGAGAGAGAGAGAGAGAGAGGGGGGGGGGTTGGTATTTGGGTGCCATCGCTTTTATGCTGATTAATGTGGTAATTCAATCGTTTAACCATCACGCGAACTACACGAGCCATGAGAATTAGATACAACAAAATTCTTCATAATTTGCACCATGAAAAGAACTCTTGACTGACGCGAATTAAAAGTTCCAGATGGGCATTAAAAGTTTGTGATGTAACCATCTGTGTATATTGGTAATTATTATAGTGAATTGAATGCCTTTTTTTATATAATTTAAAAACTAACAGTGTTACTATTCCACTGGGAGTGACTATCTAGTTAATGTTTCCTAATTGGTTTAATTTGCCTGCTTAGAATTATCTTGAATTAAATATTTCTTACTTGATGATACTAACTTGACTTTGAATAACAAAATTAATTAACTTTGGCAGTTGATATATATACAGTATATATATATATATATATATATATATATATATATATATATATATATATATATATATATATATATGTATATATATATATATATATATATATATATATATATATATATATATATATATATATACACTAAAAGTAAAATCTTCCAATACTGAACTTGTCTCCAAGTATTTGATACATCCAGAATCTTTGATTATAACTCAGTCACAAAAAAATAATTTCTCCTTCATTCGAACATGCCCCCCCCCCCCCCAACACCCCCGGTCCCACCACACAAAAAAAAATCCATCCTTTCCACTTACGAAGGCACTTCCCTCAATTTTGGGTAGGTAGCCGACATCAAAAAGGGAACAAAAAGGGACTTTTTTTCTCTTTGCTCCTCCCAGCCTGACAGAGGAATTCAGCCGAGTGTGGCTGGCAATGCTTGGGTGCCACAGCCCACCCTCCCCCGTTATCCCCCACAAATGAAGTTTCATATGGTAAATCCCATACTGCTAGTACCTCAGCGGTGACCAAGGCGATCGGAGGAAGCAACAGGGCCTACCGGAACTGCGTCATAGTTGCTCGCCATTCATTCCTATTTCTAGCATGCTCTTTTGCCTCTATCTCATTCATTCTTCTATCACCCACAGCTTTCTTCACTCCATCCATCCACCCAAACCTTGGCCTTCCTCTTATCCTTCTCCCATCAACTCTTGCATTCATTATCTTCTTCAGCAGACAGCAACTTCCCATTCTCTCTACATGGCCAAACCACCTCAACACATCCATATCCACTCTAGCTGCTGACTAGTTTTTTACACCCATTCTTATCCTCACTACTTCATTCCTAACCCTATCTACTCGAGATTCACCAGCCATACTCCTTAGACACTTCATCTCAAACACATTCAATTTCTGTCTTTCCGTTACTTTCATTTCCCATAACTCTGATCCATACATCACAGTTGGTACAATCACTTTCTCATACAGAACTCTCTTTCCATTCATTTCTAACCCTCTATTCTTTACTACTCCCTTCACTGCCCTCAACACTTTACATCCTGCATTCACTCTGACGTACATCTGCTTCCATTCCACCATTTGCTGCAATAACAGACACGGAATACTTAAACTGATCTATATCCTCAAGTTACTCTCCATTCAACATGATTTTCAACCTAGTACTACCTCCCCTCTTCTCGTGCAGCTCAGAACCTTACTCTTACCCACATTAACTCAACTTCCTTCTCTCACATACCCTTCCAAAACCAATCACTAATCAACCAAGCTTTCCACCAGTACAGTATCATTTGCAAACAACAACTGATTTACCTCCCACTCATGATCATTCTCGTCTTTCAGTTTCAGTCCTCAACCAAGAACTCGAGCATTCACCTCTCTCACCACTCCATCAACAAACAATTTGAACAACCATGGCAACATCACACATCCTTGTCTTAGCCCATCTCCCACTGGAAACCACTCGCTCACTTCTTTTCCTGTCCTAACACATGTTTTCCTGTCTATGAAGAAACTCTTCACTGCTTACAGAAATCTTTCACCTATTCCCTATTTCCTCATTCCATTCCACATCGCTTCCCTATCAACTCTATCTTACGCTTTCTCCAGATCCATAAACCTAACATATACCTCCTTACCTTTTGCTAAATATTACTCGCATATCTGCCTAACTGTAAAACTCTGATTCATACATTCTCTACCTCTTTTTTGAACAACCCTGTACTTCTAAGATTGCATTTTCTCTTTTATCCTTAATCCTATTGATTAGTACTCTACCATACACTTTTCCAACCACACTCGACAAACTAATACCCCTTGCATTACAACACTCATGGACATACCCCTGACCTTTATATAGTGGTACAATACACGTACACACATAGTCCACTGGTACCATTGACAACATAAAACACATATTAAACAGTCTCACCAACCATTTAAGTACAATCACAACCCATTCCTTTAACATCTCAGTCCTCACACCATCATACCGGGTGTTTTTCCAACTTTCGTTTCATCTGGTGCTCTCTTCACTTCCCCTTTAACATCTCAGTCCTCACACCATCCATACCAGGGTCTTTTCCTACTCTTGTTTCATCTAGTGCTCTCTTCACTTCCTCTCTTGTAATCTCTATTTCATTCTTATCTACAATAACTGACCCCCCAACACCTGCGACAGCAATTAGATCTGCCTCCCTATTATCCTCAACATTCAGTTGATTTTTAGAATATCCCACCCATCTTTTCCTTGCCTCCACTCCTTTCAACAACCTTCCATTTCCATCTTTCATTGTCTAATCAATTCTCGAACCAACCTTCCTTACTCTCTTCACTTCTTTCTAATACTAAGAAGATTTGAGTTATAAAATGACGTTCCTATTTGCCTGATAATCGGATTGGATCAGCCACCCAGGAGAAAATAATTAAAAACGATTTCGTTTCAGAATTTCTTTCAGACATCAATCCTTCCACCCGAGCGAATATTCTTTACAGAACATAAAATTGCGAAAGGGATCTTACAATTCGGCTCAAGAAATGATAAAACGTGAATTTCGCCTTTACCGTCTGTCAAATGTATTGTAAAGTTTAGTGTTTTTGCAAGTTTGTATATATCATATTCAGTATTTTTTTATTAGACCCAACTTGATAACGGATGTCATCTTATCATGCAAAAGACAGTTATGTTATTATTATTATTATTATTATTATTATTATTATTATTATTATTATTATTATTATTATTTTTATTATTATTATTATCATTTTTAACTCTATTATTGTTATTATTATTATTATTATTATTATTATTATTATTATTATTATTATTTTTACTCCATTATTATTATTATTATTATTATTATTATTATTATTATTATTATTATTATTATTATTACTAACTAAGCTACAACCTTAGTTGGAAAAGCTAGATACTATAATCTCAAGGACTGCAACAAGAAAATATACATAGAAATAAATAAACTGAGAGAAGCAATGAACAATTAAAATGAAATATTTTAAGAACAGCAACAACATCAAAATAGATCTTTCATATGTAAACTATGAACACTTCAAAGCTACCTGAGGAAGAGAAATAAGATATAATAGTGTGCCTAGGTGTACCCTTAAGCAAGTATTATTGATCACATAATCAGCAAATTTTCTTATTGCCTGTTAGAAAATACCTGGGAGTATTATATCATATATCAGACGGATTATCTGAACAATATTCACTGTTCTTTTTTTTCTGTTCATCTTACTAATAGTGGTATTTCACCTAAAAAGAAATCCAATATACTTTTAAAAGGAATTTAAAGGTTGTTCAAAAATGGCATGGTACACTCGAGAAAACTATTCTATCTTATTTCTTGTTCTCTTGTTTTGTTAAAGTTTTATAAGTTATATAAAAGATATTTATTTTAATGTTACGTTCTTAAAATATTTAATTTTTTCTTGTTTCCTTCCATCTCTGGGCTATTTTCCCAGCTGGAGGCCCTGGGTTGTAGCTTTGCAATTAATAATAATAATAATAATAATAATAATAATAATAATAATAATAATAATAATAATAATAATAATAATAATAATAATAAGAAGAAGAAGAAGAAGAAGAAGAAGAAGAAGAAGAAGAAGAAGAAGAAGAAGAAAAGAGGCAAGGGACTGTGACAATACCCAATATTGTTAAAAGTTGCCGTGAAAAAACCGATGAAACTCCAGGAATAAATGTTGGCAGGCATTTGCCGTTTTAAAACGGATATATTGCTGTAAATGAGTGATATTACGGTTACTAACCCGTAAAAGTTAATGACAAAGTAGGGTAAAAATTACGGTCTCCTGTACTTACTAAAATATTGCCGAGAACTGTATCTTTTTTACGGAAAATTTCCTATTAAAGTTAAATCAACTTATGATATAAATATTGATTAAAAAAAAAAAAAAAATCTGAGCACATCGTTATATCAAATGAATAAATTGATAAAAAAATTTATATTGTTTATAAAATCAATATTTGATAATATCAATTCTAAAAAAAAAAAATATTAAGTAAACTTCTAAAAACATCATTTTATTGAATGAACTGAGAAATTAATATTGTTTGTAAAATCAACTTATGAAAACATCAATTCTAGAGAAAAAATATGTATAATAACTGCAAAGATCAATCTGAGAAATGAATAAATTTAAGAAAATATTTTTTTTTCATTTTTTGCAAAATCAAATTATTATGGACTTTTAGAAAAAGAAACGTATGTTAACATCAATTAATATATATATATATATATATATATATATATATATATATATATATATATATATATATATATATATATATATATATATATATATATATATATGTATATATATATATATATATATATATATATATATATATATATATATATATATATATATATATATATATATAAAACACTAAACTCAACATCCAACTAACGTCTGAGAAATTTAGACCGAAGCGAGAGAACAGAGAGGAAAGAAAATGTTTCAAGAGTAAGCAACACAAATGTGTCCCAATTTGGGATTGTATAACAAAGGCCGGAAGAAACACTTTCGAAGACTTTTATTGTTATCGCTCTCAATTTGTCTCTGTTTACCAGTACCAGAGATTTGGGAGCTTCAGGGTCAGGGAGGAAAAAAGAAAAATGTATTTTGTGTCCTTGTTTTAGCCAATAGTTTTCGCTTTTGGTTTTTTGCCTCCGTAAACGAAGTTGGGAGTAGGTTATGTTTTCGTCCCTGTTAGTCTGTTTATCTGTTTGATTCTTTGTTTATTTGTTTGTGAATAACTTGAGAAAAAGTATATTTTTGCCTTTGTTCCGCTTTCAGCTCATTACGTCCGCCAACTAAGTTTGGAGGAGGTTATGTTTTCGCCACTATTTGTACGTCTGTCAACTCAAAAAACAGTAAATTAGGAAAGCATTTTCTCTATTTTATTTACGTCTCGTACAAAAAAAAAATTCACCGTGATATAAAACATTGATCTCATATTTCCAATTCCTTTTAAACTTCAATTATTCATTCAAAATCTTCTGACATATTTACAATGCAACGCGAATATGGAATTAATAATTAATGGAATAACAACTATTATTCAGTGAGGCAACAAAATTCCTGCAGCATTCCCAATTTTGATTATGAAAGATATTTGATATTGGATAAAATTGGTATAAAATGTTTTCTTTAGTGTATATATATATATATATATATATATATATATATATATATATATATATATATATATATATATATATATATACATATATATATATATATATATATATATATATATATATATATATATATATATATATATATATATATATATATATATATATGTAGCTATGTGTGTGTGCACGCGTATGTGCGTCAGTGCACATTTGTGTGCAAATTTTTTATATTTATTTTTGCTCTAGTCGTAACTTGAAAGAATATAAAATCCACCGTCCATTTTTCCCCTACTCTCGCAACTCTTTTGGAAAATTCTGTCATGTTTCAAAAACCCACCCACCCACGTCTCATTATATTAAAAAAAAATATATATTGCGAAGAAAAGCGAGACGCTCGTTATATCAGGACAGGTCACTGAACCAGGGAACCAAAATATCTCTATCTGGAGACGCGTGTATGTATCAAAAAATAAAGTTCACACACTCGATTTAGAAATGAGGATTAAAAAATTTGGGAACAAGCAACAACAGGGAATAGGGTAGTGTTTGCCAATATGAAATTAATACATTTGTTAAAGACTGGAGAAAAAATTGCAAAATGGACCCCCGGATCCATAACGGGTCGAGATCCAAAATGGACCCCGGATCCAAAACGCACCGCGGATCCCTAACAGGCACCGGATCCAAAACTGACCCTGGATCCAAAACGAACCTTGGATCCAAAATGAACTCCGGCTCCATAATGGACCCTGGATCCAAAACAGACCTGGGGTCTGAAACGGTCCCCTGATCCAAAAACGGACCACGGATCGAAAACGGGACTAGGCTCGAAAACACACCCCGGATCGAAAATAAACCTCGGATCAGAACAAACCTCGGATCCAAAATAGACCCCGACTCCAAAACAGACCCTTAATCCAAAACAGACCCCAGATCTAAAACAGACTTCAGATCCAAAATGGACTCTAGAATCAAAACGGACCCAAACTCCAAAACAGAGCCCGGATCCAAACTGGTCCCCGGATGTAAAACGGACCTCGGAGGTAAAAACGGACCCCAGATCCAAAATGGACCCTGGCTCCAAAACTGATCCTGGGTCTAGAATGGACCCCAGATCCAAAGTGGACCTCAGATCCAAAATGGACCCTGGCTCCAAAACGGATTTCGGATCCAAAAACAGACCCCGGATCCAAACACGGACCCGGGCTCCAAAACGGACCCCAAAGCCAAAAACAGAACCCGGATCCGAAAATGGCCCCCAACTCCAAATCCGACCCTGCATCCAAAACGGACCCTGGAGCCAAAACAGACCTCGGATCCAAAACGAACCCCAGATCTAGAACGGACCTTGGATACAAAATGGACGTCGGATCCAAGAATGGACCCCAGAGCCAAAACAGACCCCGGATCTAAAATGGACCTCTGATCCAAAAACGGACCCCAGATCCAAAACGGACCTCGGATCTAAAGAACACTGCAGATCCAAAACAGATACCGGCTCCAAAAAAGACCTCGGGTCTAAAGAACACTTCAGATCCAAAACAGATACCGGCTCCAAAAAAAGACCTCGGATCCTAACACGGACCCTGGATCCTAAACAGACCCCTAATCCAAAACGGACACCGGCTCCAAAACAGACCGTAGATCCAAAACGGACCCAAAACGGATCCCGGATTCAAAACGGATATCGTATCCTAAACGGACTCAAATCCAAAATAGAACCCGGATCCAAAACAGACCCCTGATCCAAAATGGTGTAGCAAATCCATAAAGAGAAGCGAGTGAAAGGACATGTCTGAGGCCTTTGTTCTTCATTGGACTAGTAACAGCTGACGGTTAGTAATAGATCCGGGAAGCCCAGCAAACAAACAAATAGAAAGTTTGCTCAAAATATTGTAATTTATTGAACTGACGATTTTCGAAACATTGATGACGTAAGCCCTTTCAAATTAGAGTTTATAATCAACAATGAATCTACCAAACAAACATATTTCTTTCTATAACCATCTGACCTGAGACGTAAAGAGGAAATATTCCTGCCTGTTTATATCACCCGCAAAAAGTCTTCCTGTCTATTCTATTTTATTCATTCTTTTCTGCCAGTTTATATCACTCTAAAACAGTTTTCCAGTCTATTATATTTCTCATTCTTTTCTACCTGTTTATGTCACTTTAAAACATTCTTCCAGTCTATTCTATTTTTCATTCTTTTCTTCCTGTTTATATCACTCAAAAACAGTCTTCCAGTCTATTTTATTTTTTTTTATTCTTTTCTCCCTGTTTATATCACTTTAAAACAGTCTTCCACTCTATTATATTTCTCATTCTTTTCTGCCTGTTTATATCACTCTTAAACAGTCTTCCAGACTAGTCTATTTTGTATTCTTTTCCTGATTATTCCCATGTAACTTATTTCGAAAAACATATTCAAAACAATAGCTAACAAAGCCGAAACGTTTGTTTTTGAGTCCCCGGTAGTCCCTCTCAATGGTTATCCGTCTGTTATGATATATTTCAGGGGGTAAAAAATAGGAGCTAACAAGCAATTTGCAGAGAATTATTGCGTTGGTTACATTAAGCTTAAGAGCAGCGGGCACAATGCCGTTGTGGCAATTCTGTGGGACGTGGGAATGGATTGGAGGAGAATCACGCATATGCAATGAATAACAATATTGCAAATTCATCCGTTCTGGTATTTGTTTACCGCTGGACACCCACGTTAACATGCACTGTTAAAAAAATAAAAAAACGTAATTTTGATCGGAAATTCTGCGTAGATATATACTGTTCTCAGCCGTATTTCAGTAAGATACAGGCGACCGTAATTTCACCTTACTTTGTTATCATCTTTTACGGGCTAGTGACTATAATATCACATCTTTACGTCAATATATCCTTTTTTAAAACGGTAAATGATTGGCAATATTTATGCCCGAAATTTTACCGTTTTCTTTACGGCAAAGTTTTAAGTCCAGATCTGAACATTAAATATCTGTTAATGTCGATAAATTCAGGTCGTGTCGAGAGAAAGCACATTTTTTATTTTGTCTGTTCATGTGGAACTATACTCTGCTAAATATTTGCCGTAAAAAAAAAACCCACAAAAATTGTAGAGTGAATGTTGCCAGGCATTTAGTAAATTAAAAACGGATGTATTGATGTCAAGTAGTGATATTACGGTCACCAACCCGTCAAAAGATAATAACAATGTAAGGTAAAATTACGGTTACCTGTATTTTACTGATATACGGCTGAGAATAGTATATTTTTACGGAAAATTCAGATTAAAACTACGATTATTTTTTAACAGTGTATTTAAAAAAAAAAAAATATTTGAACCCCATTTCCATACAAAATTTAGAAATGACAAAAAATGGATTATTTTGGAAAATGGAAGGAATTTGCTAGAGAAGTTTCATTAAACTTCTTCGATTAAGAGAAAATTTTCCCACAGCTTTTCCCTTTATATGAGCATTTTACCTTGGTAACTAAAAAGAAATTAACATTATGAATAATATCATTTATTGATATAACACTCAATGCCAGACTAATAAAATAAGTTAGCCATTATTCATAATTTGTTTCGTATACATCTACCTTAATTGGAAAAACCTAATATGCTTTGATAGAAGGAAATAATTTAAAACGTAAAACATTAATAAAAAAAATTTCGATTAGGCAGCAGGGAGCCTTCGTAGTTGCTTGGGACAGATGAGATGTAAAATTTCGATAGTTATGACTAAAAAAATAAATAAATAAAACATTTCAAATGGGAAACAAGCACAATAACACCATCTAACCTATGGTTCCCCACCTAACCTAACCTAACCTAGCAGCCGGGTGGCTACGGCTCCCAGCTAAACTCCCCCCCCCCCCACCCCCACCCGACCCCCACCCTCGCTCCTTAGACTGCAGCAGTCTCAACTTACCCTCAGACAGTGTCAGCCCACTGTTTGATTCCCAGCCATTCATCACACCTGACAAGGTAAAAGTAAATCATAATATATCGTAAATCGTGAAATTAGTTTACATATCGTATATCAGACCAAAATAAATAACAACTTCCCAAAAAAGAAAATCAATTTGACGAGTAATAAGAGCCTAAACCTGTCCCAAAGAAATATTGGAAACGTCTTTGCCTAGCGTTCTGCTTGGCGGGGGATCAAGTTCCTCTCAAACTCAATAGTTTCTTGTAGTGTCAACAACCTCACTATCCTTCTAAGCTAATGCTGAGGGGTTTTGGGAAGAGATATAGGTGTACCTGCTGAGTCATATGCAGCTATTGCCTGTCCCTCCCTGGTCTTAGCTTGGGTGGGGAGGGGGCTTTGGTGCTAAACATATTGATATATTGTTAGTATCTAGGGCATTGTCTTGCATGTTAAGGCAATGTCAATGTCCCTTGCCTCTGCCATTCACGAATGGCTTTTAAAACTTTAAAACTACATTCGCCCAGGCGGCATATAAGGAATTGGCCTGCTTCCTAGGGCAGCGTCACTGTCCCTTGCCTCTGCCATTCCCGAGCACCCTTTAAAACCTTAAAACCATATTTGCTCCAGGAGCTCATAAAGCATTGTCCTGCTTGCTAGGGAAACGTCACTGTCCCTTGCTTCTACCATTCACGAGCAGCCTTTTAACTTGAACGAGCAGCCTTTACAACCTCAAAACCATACATGCTCCAGGAGCTGACAAGGCATTGTCTTGCTTGCTAGGGCAGTGTCACTATCCCTTGCCTTTGCCATTCACGAGCAGCCTTTAAAACCTTAAAACCATATTTGCTCTAGGAGCTCATAAGGCATTGTCCTGCTTGCTAGGGCAACGTCACTGTCCCTTGCTTTTACCATTCACGAGCACCTTTTACCATGAACGAGCAGCCTTTAAAACCTTAAAACCATATTTGCTCTAGGAGCTCATAAGGCATTGTCCTGCTTGCTAGGGCAACGTCATTATCCCTTTCTTTTACCATTCACGAGCAGCCCTTTTGCCATGAACGAGCAGCCTTTAAAACCTTAAAACCATATTTGCTCTATGAGCTCATAAGGCATTGTCCTGCTTTCTAGGGCAACGTCACTGTCCCTGGCTTTTACCATTCACGAGCATCCTTTTACCATGAACGAGCAGCCTTTAAAACCTTAAAACCATATTCTCTCCAGGAGCTGATAAGGCATTGTCT
>NC_090730.1:173341123-173346123 GCF_036898095.1 Palaemon carinicauda
TACACATAGCGTATAGTATATATATATATATATATATATATATATATATATATATATATATATACATATATACATTTATCATTTTACTGTTGAAGTTCAATATTCAGTAAGTTATTCCCAGATAAATATATATTCCACATGGGGATGCTCACACCTCCATAGCATCACATTAATATAACGGAATAAAATCATCTTCAGAACTCTGAATTTTATTCAGGAAGTCAATCCAAAGTAGACTACATTATATGGAACATAATATAAACTCTATACAACATGAAATTATATACTTGAGCTTTTCAAAGAATATATATATATATATATATATATATATATATATATATATATATATATATATATATATATATATATATATATATATATATATATATATATATAATAATAATAAGTTGAACATTACATTAAAGCATTTATATATTGTTTCAATATGTTTTAACTCTTATGCAATTTTTTTTTATTTTAATGAAAAAACGACTGGGGGCCGTGTGATTGAATATAAAACCTTCAAAAATACATTTTTGTGTAAAAATCATATTACGGGTAAATAATAATTTCATTATAATTTTCACAAATAAATCACATATATGATCACTTATAAAGACCATTGATCAATTCCTGCTAATAAAACTGTAAGAAAAAAAAATCCTTGATTAATCGATATAACATAAATGGAAGTTTCAATTTTAATGGACTCTGCTTTTGAAAATTCAGCTGGAATTTAAGATTTTGTCTATACGTATTACTTGTGCTTCTATCATTTTTATTAATTACAATAACCGATAAAAAAAATTATATATACAGTATTTCCACTCTAAATGACCACATAATGTATCAAAATAAGATTTTACAATGGCATTTGTCGAATTGTCCTTTGCTCTTTTGGGTAATTGAATGAGCAAACAACTATTCGCTAACAGCTCACCGGATGGCGTGTTCCTATTGGCTAAGTCGATCGACAAGCAACGTGCCAGTGTTCCTATTGGCCAAGGCAATTGAGAGGTAACGCCCCAAATGTTCCTGGAAACCAGATTTTACCAGAATTTTACTCTCAAAATAGCCTCACTATGGCCATCTATTGGCACTTTTGAAAGCATGAGAATTCACGAAAAAAACTATTGTATTATTTATTCGAAAATACTTCATTAATCTCTCATGCATATATATGAGCATAAATGCAATGAAATAATATTACCTACAAGATAAGAATACCAAAATTAGAAGTATCATGACATATTTAAGAAATCTTAGAGAGTATTCTCGTCTTTAGTTCAGGCAATATTGGACTGGCAGAGATGGGGGCTTAAAATTGCCAATATTTAAAGTGGAAAGTATTATTCTATAATTAAGAGTAGATAGTGATTTGCATAATATATTAAAGAAAAACATATATATATTTAGTTTAATATTTCACCATATAACCAAAATGCTCGTGAACAAATTATTTAGTACGATTCCTCTTTACATAAACCCGAAAGGTTTGCCAACCTGAATCCCCCAATGGGGAGGGATGTAAACATTAGATTCTTTTAGCTCTTTTCTGTGGCATGATTTCAAACAATTAAACAAGTTTGTCAATTTCTAGTTCATATAATTGAAAGTAAGTTTTAGTTGTACATATTTTGAGAGCCCATTCATAAATTTTGTGACGAGGATATATAATTATTCACGAACTCTTTCATCTAAAAGAACTATCAGCAGACGACAACATATCATAAAGGAACTCTATCAGGGTACCAATTGTGGCCCAAACCAAGAACATTATAAATATTACGTTAATTGTCAAGGATGTAGACATTATGTTCAACATGATTAAAGTAAACTAATTTTTCAGTATATTTTGATTCTAAATTTGTATATATAAATTACTGTTTTATGTTTCTCAACATTTCTTGAATTTCATAAGGTTGGCTAGCTTGGTGCGCATGTAACCTTTTGTTTTAAGCATAGCATTTTCCTTTTATAAAATAGCTATTTAATGAGAAGCATTTACCCTAGTTTATAAACCTAATGATAGATCTCAAGATTATAAAGTTATTTTTATAATTTTGTTAATGATATAAACCAACTATCACAGCTAAAAGAACAGATGGTAGGTGGGACTTATTTCATAGAAGAAAAAACTATTGTGTAATACTTTCATAAGACCGTGAAAAAATCCCCGGTCAAATGTATGTCTGCTATTTTAATAATAGAAAGTTTTCTTCAATTACTAAATCACAATCATGACCTACATTAAGCTTTAATTGAAAGCTTAAAGGAAATTTTAAACGTCAGTTCTGGTATTAGTGATAAGGGCGGAGTCTATACCTAAGGGGTTTCAGGTTGTCCAACATAAACATTAGATGCTTTACATCATCATAAATAAATAAATGGTAATTATGATTCTATGGCCAAGCATAAAAATTATCTTAATTAAGATTTATTATCTTCATCTAACAAGAGAGCGATTACTGTTGTATATTTACTCTAGTTCATCTTCTTTTTAGGGAATTGGAAGTGGTAGCCCTTGGTACTAGGTCTCCCATCCTTGGAAACATTACGAATATTTTTAGTTTTATATTGACATATTTATTTGCTGTTTATGCTTAAACTATTTGATCAGTGATCTTTAGATTGCTTAATCTTGTTCAAATGTTGTGTTAGCAAAGGAGGAATGAAAATTTATCCAAATGTTCGGGAATAATAATAATAATAATAATAATAATAATAATAATAATGATGATAATAATAATAATAATAATAATTATTATTATTATTATTATTATTATTATTATTATTATTAATAATAATAATAATAATAATAATAATAATAATAGGGTTCTTTATTCCTTTTGGTGTCGGTAGCATATGTCCCTGAAGAATGCACTGTGGATGCAGCGTTGATCCCTTTACTTCTAAACTACCTGTATATTCTAGAGGGCTAATTTTTGGCGGGGATGTTAAATCTACAACCCTCCACATTGCCACTTGGCAGTATGGCTCAAGCTATCCATGGTGGGGGGGAAATTACATAACTTTGGTACAACACGCCACTTCCCTGCAATTTTCCGTTTGATGAATTCTGCACGCAGCAGATTAAGATCACTTTTTTTTTCATGGTTATACAGTATGTATGTGAAGTTCTGTAGACACGGTTTTATTATCTCTTCCTTTGTGGCACTAATTCACCAAGTTTCAGAAGATCATTGAACGTTTTCTGATAGAAGGTTGTTGCCAGTAAAGGAAGAAACTTTGCCACATCTAGGAAGGGCATGAGCAGAAAGAATGTTTATCATGATAACTCTATGCACTCTTATTACCTCGTTTACATTTATAAAAAAGTGGTTTTCTGAACATGATGCCATAAAATGTGATACATTTGCGGGAAATTTATTAGTTTTCTGAATACAAATGATGGGCTAAAATGATCAGGACATCTGTGTCCTCTGAAACAGCTCTGATCGACTGATGTCTAGTTGCAGCTTCTTGAATCATGTAGTATGCCATCCAAACATCACCTGTATTGGCTGCGCATCTTGTCTAGTTATGATGATCTGGTTGCCTAGTACTGAAAGCATATCACTTTTTCAGTCAATAATCATTCGTATTATTTGTTACTTGTTGGCAGTGACTATCAAGAATGAAGTCTGTTTTGGAAGTGGCATATCTTCAGTAAACCAGTAGACACGATTGACTCCATTTTGTCATGTAGATATACAGCCAGATTTAGTGATAATTTTATAATAGTGGCTAAATACTATGTGCAGTATAGAAAGTGCATCAGCTTATCTTATAATATTGGTCACTGCTTCCTAGCGAAGCAGGCCATGACACCTGTCCAGAGTAGGGCAGAGGCATCGAGGATGATGACCCTTAGTTTCTGATTACATTTCCCTATTGTTAATTCTTGCAATTTCTCATACAGGTTTCGAGTTTACACACACGTCACCATTATTTTCGAACAGTGCTAATGGATAGGAACCATCTAATGTAACAACAGTTTTTCTCTTGAGTGAAATTTCTCCCAGGTGATGCTATGATACTTAGAAACATTTTTTTCACCCTGTTTCTGTCAAATGTTTTTTCTAAGTACTAATGATATTCTCTAATTATGGCTGCATTGTAAACATTGACTAGTGGGTCAGTGACAACATAGCAAGGGTAGATGTTTAAGAGGAAAATGTCAAGGTGTTTACCCGTGTCAAAGACAGCAATGCAAGTAAACAAAGCTTCTTGAAGCTTTTTCCTGTCTACAGCATCTTCTTGGAGTCAGGGGATTTGCACCTCTTTGTGAATGATAATAGGTGCCTTAGTTTTCCTCCTATCCTTCATATCCTGGAGATCATGCATATTCTTTTACTATCGTACTGTGTGAGAATTCCCATATTGCTAGTGTTGATTCATTCAAAGTCTAGCTAATAATTCTAGAAGGGTAATTGCCGTAGCGAGTATATGTAGTTTCTATGAAAACATCTGACC
Organism: Palaemon carinicauda; assembly: GCF_036898095.1. Classification (NCBI taxonomy): domain Eukaryota; kingdom Metazoa; phylum Arthropoda; class Malacostraca; order Decapoda; family Palaemonidae; genus Palaemon; species Palaemon carinicauda. Next base: position 173,345,600 of record NC_090730.1, read on the forward strand.
ATATCCCATTCCAGAGAGACCATTCATGAATTCCTTTCAAGGTTAGAGGGCAAACACTGCATGGAACGAGGGTAGTACACTCCATAATGAGCAGAACTTAAGTGCCCCCCCCCACCCCCACCCCAAAACAAAAACAAAATGATAACATCATCTGTACTTCATATAAAGGGCGAGACCAATCACCAACTCTATTTTGATATTAAATACAGGCCAAAGGAGATAATAAACCCACAGTTTTGTTGCTTTACTGCATGGGCTTAAAGCCACTAAAGCTACGTTTAGTTCCTTCACTGTCAGCATGTCACTGTAAATCAGTAAGGGCGTCATCAGTTCAGCCACCAGGGTTAAAGCTTTCACATTTTGTGTATATTTCTTTCAAGAGAGAAGCTTTGGAATTCCACTTATTGCCGTTTCTATTATCTCCGCCAGTACACTTCCTTCCACGAGGTGACCTAAAACAATAACCTACAATGCTCATAACCATGTGCATACCTCCAAGCCTTGGAATGAGGTTTTTTAATAGA
>NC_090730.1:173358623-173363623 GCF_036898095.1 Palaemon carinicauda
TTTCTTTCTTTATATATATTGGCCAAATTATCACTAATCATGAGTCTTTGTATGACACAAAGGGACTGTTAATTGTTCCATGTACCTTTAATTACTGATATAACGAATCTATTAATTACTGTTTTTCTTACCTTCTCTACTATTGTGTTCCGTTTCCTGAGAATTCTTTCACTAGTTATTTAGGCTGATAAAGTTATAAGGAAAAGTATAACGAAATGGCTATTGATTACATTTCAAATATATATATATATATATATATATATATATATATATATATATATATATATATATATTTATATATATGTGTATATATATATATATATATATATATATATATATATATATATATATATATATATATAGAGTACAGTATATATATATATATATATATATATATATAGAGAGAGAGAGTACAGTATATATATATATATATATATATATATATATATATATATATATATATATATATGTGGGTGTGTATGTATAAATATAAATATATATATATATATATATATATATATATACATATATATATATATATATATATATATATATATATATATATATATATATATATAAATTATATATATATATATATATATATATATATATATTGTGTACAGTATATATATATATATATATATATATATATATATATATATATATATATATATATATATATATATACATTCATCATTTTACTGTTGAAGTTCAATATTCAGCAAGTTATTCCCAGATAGATATATTCCATATAGGGGATGCTCACACCACCATAGCATTACATTAATAAACCGGAATAAAATCATCCCAGAACTCTGAAGTATATTCAGGAAGTCAATCCAAAGTAGACTACATTATATGGAACATTATATAAACTCTATACAACATAAGGAATATATATATATATATATATATATATATATTCAAATGAACATTACATTAAAGCATTTATTATATTGTTTCAATGTATTTTAACTCTTATTCAAATATTTTTATTTTAATGAAAAACCACTTTGGACCGTATGATTGAAATACAAAATCTTCAAAAGATACATTTCTGAGTAATAACTAATAATTTCATTATAATATTCACAAATAAATCAAACATATGATTACTTAAAAGACCATCGACTAATTCCTGCTAATAAAACTGTAAGAAAAAAAAATCCTTGATTAACCGACATAACGTAAATGGAAGCTTCAATTCAAATGGACTGTTTTCGAAAATTCGGCTGCAATACAAGATTTTGATTAAACGTATTGCCTGTGCTTCTATCATTTTCAATAATTACAATAACTGATAAAAAACATTTATATATAAAGTATTTCCACTCTATATGACCAAATAATGTATCAAAATAAGATTTTACAATGGCATTTGCCGAATTGTCCTTTGCTCTTTTAGGTAATTGAATGAGCAAACAACTATTCGCTAACAGCTCTCCGGATGGCGTGTTCCTATTGGCTGAGTCGATCGACAAGCAACGTGCCAGTGTCCCTATTGGCCAAGTCAATTGAGAGGTAACGCCCCAAATGTTCCTGAAAACCAGATTTTACCAGAATTTTACTCTCAAAATAGCCTCACTATGGCCATCTATTGGCACATTTGAAACCATGAAAATTCACGAAAAAACTATTGTATTATTTATTCGAAAATACTTCATATATCTCTCATGCATATATATGAGCATAAATGTAATGGAATGATATTACCTACAAGATAAGAATACCAAAATTAGAAGTATCATGACATATTTAAGGAATCTTAGAGGGTATTCTCGTCTATAGTTCGGGCAATATTGGACTGGCAGAGATGGGGGCTTAAAATTGCCAATATTTAAAGTGGAAAGTATTATTCTATAATTAAGAGTTGATAGTGATTTGCATAACATATTAAAGAAAAACATATATAGATTTAGTTTACTATTTCACCATCTAACCAAAATGCTCGTGAACAGATTGTTTAGTACGATCCCTCTTTACATAAAGCCGAAAGGTTTGCCACCCTGAATCCCCCAATGGGGAGGGATGTAAGCATTAGATTCTTTTAGCTTTTTTTCTGTGGCACGATTTCAAACAATTAAACAAGTTTGTGCATTTCTAGTTCATATAATTGAAAGTAAGTTTTAGTTGCATATATTTAGAGAGCCCATTCATAATTATGTGACGAGGATATATAATTATTCACGAACTCTTTCATCTAAAAAAACTATCAGCAGACGACAATATATCATAAAGGAATTCTATCAGGGTACCAATTGTGGCCCAAACCAAGAACATTATAAATATTGCGTTTATTGTCAAGGATGTAGACATTGTATTCAACATGATTAAAGTAAAATCCTACTTCAGTATATATTGATTCTAAATTTGTATATATAAATTACTGTTTTATGTTTCTCAATATTTCTTGAATTTCATAAGGTTGGCTAGCCTGGTACGCATGTAACCTTTTGTTTTAAGCATAGCATTTTCCTTTTATAAAATAGCTATTTAATGAGAAGCATTTATCCTAGTTATAAACCTAATGATAGATCTAAAGATTATGAAGTTATTTTTATAATTTTGTCAATGATATAAACCAACTATCACAGCTAAAAGAACAGATGGTAGGTGGGACTTATTTCATAAAAGAAAAAACTATTGTATAATACTTTCATAAGACCGTGAAAAAATCCCCGGTCAAATTTATGTGTGATATTTTAAAGAAAAGATAGTTTTCTTCAATTTCTAAAACACAATCATGACCTACATTAAGCTTTAATTGAAAGCTTAAAGGAAATTTCAAATGTCAGTTCTGGTATTAGTGATAAGGGCGGAGTCTATGGCTAAGGGGTTTCAGGTTGTCCAACATAAACATTAGATGCTTTACGTCATCATAAATAAATAAATAAATGGTAATTATGATTCTATGTGCAAGTATGAAAATTATTTTAATTAAAATTTATTATCTTCATCTAACAAGAGAGCGATCACTGTTGTATATTTACTCAAGTTCATCTTTTTAGGGAATTAGAAGTGGAAGCCTTTGGTACTAGGTCTGCTATCCTTGGAAACTACGATTATCTTTAGTTTTATATTGACATATATATTTACTGTTTATGTTTAAACTTTTTTATCAATTGATCTTCATATTGTTTTATTTTGTTCAAATGTTGGGTTAGCAAAGGGGGAGTGAGAATCTCCACAAATGTCTGGAAATAATAATAATAATAATAATAATAATAATAATAATAATAAGGCTCATTATTTCTTCTGGTGCTGGTGGCATGTATCTCTAAAGACTGTACTGTGGATGCAGTGTTGATCCCTTTACTTTTAACCTGCTTTCTAGACGGCTAATGTTTGGCTGGGATGTTAAATCTGCAACTTTCCACATTGCCACTTGATAATAAGCACGTTGGCAGTGTGGTTCAAAGCTTTCCATGGTATGTGGAAGGTTACATAACTTTGGTAGAACATGCCACTTCCCTGTAATTTTCCGTCTGAAGATTTCTGCTCGCAGCATATTAAGATCACTTGTTTTTTTATTTTTTTTTTCATGGTTATACAGCATGTATGTGAAGTTCTGTAGACACGATTTTATTATCTCTTCTTTTGTGGCAATAATTCACCAAGTTTCAGAAGATCATTGAACGTTTTCTGTTTTTAAAAGGCTGTTGCCAGTAAAGGAAGAAACTTTTACCACATCTAGGAAGTACATGAGCAGGTTTTCCGAGCATGATTCCATACAATGTGATACATTTGCGGGCAATTTATTAGTTTATCAATACAAATGATGGGCTAAAATGATAAGGACATCTGTGTCATCTGGAACAACTCTGATAGACTGTTGTCCAGGAGCAGCTTATTGAATCATGTGTGGTCATGTGGTATGCCATAAAAACATTAAATTTGTTCATGAAAACTGCTGTCTCTTGAAGAATCTGGTCTAGTTATGATGATCTGCTTGCTAATTTCTGATAGCATTACTAATTCGGTCAACAATCATTCGTATTGTTTGCTCCTTATCGGTAGTGACATTAAAGACTAAAGTTTTTTTTCTGGAAGTGGCATATCTTCCACAAAGCGGTAGACACAGTTGACTCCATTTTGCCTTGTAGAGCTACAGCAAGACTTAATGCTTATTTTGTAATAGCGGTTAAATGCTGTGTGCACTATAGGAACTGCTTCAGCTTATCTTACAATATTGGTCACTGCTCCATTAGCTAAATTAAAAACCTTGGCTGGTGAAGCAGGTCAGGGCACTTTCCAGAGTAAGGCTCAGGCATCAAGGATGATACCACATAGAGTTTTTTTTTTTACATTTTCTTATTGTTAATACCTGAAATTTTTCAAACAGGTTTCTGGTTGACATACAAGTCACCATTATTGTCAAACAATGCCAATGGATAGGAGCCAGCTAATGTAACGACAGTTTTTCTGGAGTGATATTTCTCCCAGGTGATGCTATTACACCTAAATCCCCAGTGTAACAAATGCGTTAGTCTGTGTGTCGACCTTCTGCACAGAGTTTTGATAATTATGTCATATAAATTTTTTCCTCCTGTTTCAGTCAAATGTTTCTCACAGAACTTATGTTGTCTCTAATTTCGGCTTCATTATGAACATTAGATAACAAGTTAGTGACAACATAGCCAGAGTGGATGCTGATGAGGAAACGTTCAAGGTGTTTCCTAGTGTCAAATGCATCACGGCAAGGAAACAAAGCTTTTTGTAGCTTTTTCCTACCAACAACATCTTCTAAGAGTCAGGTGATTTGCTCCTTTTTGTGAAAGACAATGGCTGTCAGAGTTTCCCTCCTATCCTTCGTATCCCCGAAATCAAACAAAATTTATGCCAGTGTGCTTAGTGAGGATTCCAGATTCCCATATTGCTAGTGTAGATTAATTCAGAGTCGAGCTAATAATTCTAGAAGGTAAATGGCCGTAGCACATATATGTAGTTTCTATGAAAACATCTGAACATATCCCATTCCAGAGACCAGCCTGGTGATTCAT
>NC_090730.1:173373623-173381123 GCF_036898095.1 Palaemon carinicauda
TAGTTTGCCCTTATTTTCTCTCCCTACTGGGCTATTTTCCCTGTTGGATCCCTTGGGCTTATAGCATCCTACTTTTCCAACTAGGTTTGTAGCTTAGCAAGTAATAATAATAATAATAATAATAATAATAATAATAATAATAATAATAATAATAATAATAATAATAATAATAATAATAATAATAATAATAATAGTTAAATTGGTTATTTCCTAAACTACTTGTGTCAGGGAACAAATGGATATTTAGGAGAAGTCTTAGATGGACTCCTAAAATATGAAGCTTAATTATTTGCTTTCAAGAAGGATATGTATTATCTACATTTGTCTTTTATCTATTTCTGTGCAATCTTACACAAAAACTACTAAATAGATTTCGACCAATGTTGGTAGCCATTTTTAGTATGACCAATCAATAATTTTGTATCATTTTGTATAAAGTACATCAAAGTACAAGTACGCAGCAGTACATTGAAAATAACCTTAATTTCAAGTCAATGGCAAATAATTTGTTAGTTTATTTTTTGTATGTGAATAACATTACGCAAAAATTACAGAACTAATTTCAACGAAACTTGGTGGAAATGTGATGCATGACCCAAGAGCATATCCATTTTATTTAAATACGTATATATATATATATATATATATATATATATATATATATATATATATATATATATATATATATACATATACATATATATATATATATATATATATATATATATATATATATATATATGTATGTATATATATACACATACATATATATATATATATATATATATATATATATATATATGTATGTATATATATATATATATATGTATGTATGTATATATATATATATATATATATATATATATATATATATATATATATATATATATATGTATGTATATATATATATATATATATATATATATATATATATATATATATATATATACAGTATATATCCAGTAACGCTCAGCTCTCTCCATCTCTCGGGTAGCATGAAGACTTAGTAGTCATACCTGGGCGAGAGGAGGATGCTTGTGCGTGTGGGTGTATGCATTCCCATTTAAATATATTGACGGGTCGCGTACAGTATATTTTCACATAAGAAACGTCAGTCACGAGCCCACCACATCATGTTACCCCTGTCGCAACATCATCTCTAACATTTACTCCGTCGAAGGCGAGACTCGAAGGTCATCCAGAATTCACGCGACTGGGCGACTGAGTCCTTGTATCTGACGTCGGTTTTCACATTTAATCTTTGCTGATTTGGCTGAATTACTTGTTTCGGGGTCAACGAGATAGTCGGGTTTTCGAGGTAATGTCATTGTTTTCTGGATGAGTCATATTGCCAGGAAGAATATTCACAATATAATTTCTTCTAGTCTCCGGAAGAATAGCCCCATAATGTTTAAAAAAATAATAATAATTTTAATTGGAAACTTTTTGTAAAAATATATATTGTTCTTAACCATATTTCAGGAAATTACAGGCGATCGTAGTTTTACCTTATCTTGTTATTATCCTTTACGGGTTAGTGACCGTAATATCACTCTTTACGTCAATATAGCTGTTTTTAAAACGGTAGAAATCCTGGAATAAATGTGGCCAGTCATTTACCATTTTTTTATAATGTAAGTTTTCAACGGTGCATTTATAGGTTTAACGGTCACTCGTGAATGGGAGAGGCACGTGACAGTGACAATACTCTAACAGGACAATATCCTACAGACTAACCATATATACGTATGATCAGTGTCCAAGCCAGAACCAAGGAGGGGCAGGCAATGGCTGATGATATTTTTTAAAGGCCACTCATGAATCGCTGAGGCAAGAGACAGTGACAATAACCTAGCATGACAATGTCCTGCAGACTAACCATATATACATATGATCAACGCCCAAGCTAGGACCAAGGAGGGACAGGCAATGGTTACCGATGACTCCTTAGGTATATCTGTAGGATCCCCTAAACCTTCACATATATGGCTCACAAAGCTGGTGAGGTTTTAGACACTACAAGAAACTATCTAGTTGGAACTGGACTAGAACCCCAGTCTGGCATGTCACCAGACAGGGACGTTTTCAGTAGGCCACGATAACAAATTACGGTTTTTTTATATTAAATAATGTAGCCTATATTAAAATACCTTTAATATCTAGAGTACACATTATGAGGTCAAGACAGTATCTCTTATATATTGCCATATAATAATAAGTAATTTCACACAGGTTAGGAGACATATCTAGGGAAGAGATAGGGTTTTTGTATATACTCTTATAGCTCATAATTGTAGATCATGATGAGTCCATACATTCCATGTTCTATATTCCAGTTACTATCAAAGCCTTCTTTTATAAGACTGGACTCAATGATGTTTCTTTCTATTTGCTTATTTGAATGAATCAATTTCTTTACACCTAATGTGATTTGGATCTCTAACATGGACGAAAACTGAATTGTTCTATCAAGCATATGTGACTCCTTTATACTGCTTTATTCTATTTTCAACGAATTTACCTGTTTAACCAGTATAAAATTTATCACTGAATTACTTGATATACGATATACTATACATATCCTTTGGTACTGTCAGGAGAACTATTTATGTGAGCTGTTTTCACTGTGTTATTTCTGATATTCACTACTATATTTTCATTTACCCTGTGGTTCTTTTACATATATATATATATATATATATATATATATATATATATATATATATATATATATATATATATGTATATATACATATATATATATATATATATAAATATATATATATATATATATATATATATATATATATATATATATATTTATATTTATATATATATATATATATATATATATATATATATATATATATATATGAATGTATACATTGATATGTACATATATGTATATGTATATATACATATATATATATAAATATATATATATATATATATATATATATATTTATATATATATATATATATATATATATATATATATATATATATATATATATATGAATGTGTACATTGATATGTACATATATGTATATATATATATATATATATGTGTGTGTATACTTTATATGTATATATATATATATATATATATATATATGTGTGTGTGTGTATACTTTATATATATATATATATATATATATATATATATATATATATATATATATATATATATATGTATATATATATATATATATATATATATATATATATATATATATATATATAAATATATATAAATGTATACTGTATATATAAATATAAGAGAGAGTGAGAGAGATAGAGAGAGTTTAATTCATGACCTACTCATTCACTTTTATATATTTTAAAGGTATCATCGAAATAACATTCAAATTATCTTACTTTTTTCTTTATCTCTTCGTTACTTAACCTTCTTTAATCGTTACCTAACTTCGCCCCACTTGCTCTTCCTTTAAGGAAACCTGCATCTTTTATTTAGGTCGAAATACCTATAATTCAAGTTATCTTTACCCACTCCCTCTAAAGACTTACCCAAGCAAGCCTTTAAAGCCACTCCAGAAGGGATGCATGGCCGAGCTTGATTACAGTAATGAAACGCTACTCTTACCTGACCTTTCAAGACTATGACCTGAACTGCAGCGGTGGTCAATATTTCATGCAAGTCCAACATTGAGTCTGGGATGCGTCTGAAATATTCACCAGTCGTCCTTGCTATGCTTCGGGGCATCTGCTGGACCTCCCTTCACCTGTCTTGTTTGTTGTGCTGCGCCAGACGTGGCTGGACGAGGTGAGGGAGATGTCATAGATGGATAGAAGATAGTGATTATTTTGTCATAATTATTCGTCATAGGCCTTTCCGTTTTCTGATAATTATTCTTCATGGGCCCTATCATTTCATCATAATTGTTCGCCATGGGCCCTTTTTCTCATAATTATTCTTCGTAGGCCCTTTCTTTTCCTCAATTATTTTTGTATGCCCTTTCTCTTCCTCATAATCATTCTTCGTTGAACATTTTTTTCCTCATAATTGTCCTTTGTTGGTCCTTTCTTTTTCTCATGATTATTCTTTGAAGGCCTTTTCTTTTTCTTATAATTATTCTTCTTGAGCCCCATCTTTTCTTCATAATTATTTGTCGTAGGCCCTTTCTTTTTTTTATAATTATTCTTCTTAGGCTCTTTCATTTTTACCTAATTATTTTTCCCTTCTGATTGGGTTAACCTATGAAAGGAGTAAATGGATAGAAGATAGTTACTACATTCTCATAATTATTCCTCGTAAGCCCTTCACTGAGTGGGGTTACCTTAACGTGGTGAGAGGGTTTGCGTATCGCCATGATCAGCTAAGCTGTAGTAGTAGTTAGGGTCACCCATACTAGGTTGTTTTACTGTGAGCGATCAGACTAAAGTCCTCTCACTAACATCAATCCACACTGGCCAGCGGGGTGATGAAAACTATCCAAATCACAGACGTTAATTTACAGATTTGAGGCCTTTTGTCCTGCAGTGGACTAGAAACGGATGCATTTTCTTGTTGTTGCTGTTGATGGTGTTGCTGTTTTTGTTGTTGTATTTGTATTAGACTGAATGCAATAAAGCATACGAATAAAAAATATTATAAAGTGTAACCAATCCATCGAAAATGACGGTACTCTAATGTGAAGAGCTCATTACTATTACAAAAATATAGAAAATACATTAAGTTCATAAAGAAATCACAATGTAATGAAAATATAAGTATTGAAAAACATAAAAATGTGACAAAATGAAACTGAAATGTGAAGAGGTTATTACCATTACAAAAATATAGAAAATACATTAAGTTCATAAAGAAATCAGGATATAATGAAAATATAAGTACACTATTGTAAATCATAAAAAGAAATTAACAAAAAGGAACCTTTATATGCAGAGGTTATTACTACTTCAAAGATATAGAAATTATATAAGTTAATAAGGAAATCATGATATAATGACGAAAATATAAGTATTGAAAAATAAAAAATTTAAATCACAAGGTACAATATTAATTATGAGGAGCTTATCATTTAAAAAAAAAATAAATAATTAAAAAAAAAATAAAAAAAAGGACATTGCGTTCATAAAGAAATTGGGATATAATGAAAATATAAGTGTTGAAAATAATCAAATTTTCCCAATTGGAACTTTCCCATGAAAAATTATTACTATTTTGAAAAATATAGAAAACACGTCAATTTCATGAAGAAATCAGAATACAATGAAAATAATACTTTTGAAAAATACAATAAAAACGCAAATTGGAACTCTCATATGAAGATATTATTACCATTTCAAAAATATAGAAAACTACATTAAATTCATGAAGAAATCAGAATACAATGAAAATAATACTTTTGAAAAATACAATAAAAACGCAAATTGAGACTCACATATGAAGAGCTTGTTATCTTTTCAAACACACACACACACACACACAAATATAAGTTAATAAGGAAATCAGGATATAATGACCAAAATATAAGTATTGACAAAAAATATTTCAAGAATATAGAAAATAAATTAAGTTCATATAAAAACCAGAATTCGATAAAGATATTAGTTTTGAAATATACCAAAATTTCATAAATTGGAACTCTCATATGAAGAGCTTATTACCATTTCAAAAGTACAGAAAATACATGAAGTTCATAAAAGAGGAAATGATTTATTTTAGAGTGACGGTAACAACGTAAGTTGCGAGGTTATAAAATGTATGAAAAATACATGAGCGACGCCAATGTCTGGCAGGCGAGTTATAACCTGAATTCTATTTGCATATATTTCTGGTGGGAGGCTTTCCAGCATCCAAATTGCACTAGTGCTTTGATGGAAACAAAGCTTCTCTTGTAAATAACTCACTAAATCCAAGAGGCAGGAGAAGAAGAATATGATTTATCAACGCGATGTTGCTTTCAAGCGTTTCATTCCAAAATATATGAGAAGGAGCTTCGTAAGAAAAACGCAAATCGTAAATTATATTTATATAAAATACTTATATTAATAATTTATAATTGATATTGATTAAATAACTGACTGAATCCAACAAGCAGGAGAAGAATAAGATTTATGAACGCGATGTTGCTTTCAAGCCTTTCGCTCCAAAATATATGAAAAAATGGAGCTTTAAAAAAAAAATCAAAATTTATATTGATAAAAAATACTTTTATTAATTGTTGATAAATAATACTGATTAAATAACTGAGTCCAACAGGCAGGAGAAAAAGGATATGATTTATCAACGCGATGTTACTTTCAAGTGTTTTGTTCTAAAATATATAGAAAAAATTAAGCTTTTTGAAAAAAAAATAAAAAATTTAATTGATAGAAAATACTTACATTGATAATTGATAATTAATACTGATTAAATAACTGACTAAATCCAACACGCAGAAGAAGAATAAGATTTATGAACGCGATGTTACTTTCAAGCATTTCGTTCTAAAATATATGTAAAAAGGGAGCTTTATAAAAAACGCAAATAAAAAATTATATTGATAAAAAACACTTATATTAATTGATTGATAATTAATACTGATTAAATAACTGACTGAATCCCACAAGTAGGAGAAGAAGAATATGACCTATCAACACGATGCTGCTTTCAAGCTTTCCATTCTAAAATATTTGCAAAAAAAGAGCTTCGTAAATAAACGCAAATAAAAAATTATATTGATAATTGAATACTTATATTGATAATGGATAATTAATAATTATTAAATAACTGATTAAATCCCACAGGTAGGAGAAGAAGAATAAGATTTATCAATGCGATGTTTCTTTCAAGCATTTCGTTCTAAAATATAAGAAAAAAGGAAGTTTCGTAAAAAAACACAAATCAAAAATTATATTGATAAAAAATACTTATATTGATAATTGATAATTAATATTGATTGAATAACTGACTGAATCCAACAAGCATAAGGAGAAGAATAAGATTTATCACAGCGATGTTGCTTTCAAGCGTTTCGTTCAAAAATATATGAAAAAAGGAGGCTTGGTAAAAAAATGCAAATGAAAAATTATATTAATAAAAATTACTTATATCAATAATTGATAATTAATACTGATTAAATAACTGACTGAATCCAACAGGCAGGAGAAGAAGAATATGATTTATCAATGCGATGTTACTTTCAAGCGTTTTGTTCTAATGTATATGAAAAAGGAGCTTCGTAAAAACGCAAATCAAAAATTATATTGATAAAAAATACTTATATATATTGATTGATAATTTATACTGATTAGATAACTGACTAAATCCAACAAGCAAGAGACAAAGAATGATATTTACCAATGCGATGTTGCTTTCAAGCGTTTCGTTCCAAAATATATGAAAATATAAAAAAAAAAAAAAGATAACGCCAATCAAAAATTATATTGATATAAAGCAGTTATTATACATCTTACCTTTAGAGTACTTTAGATATTTTATGGAATAAACTTATATTAATAATTGATAATTAATACTATATAAATAATTGAGTA
>NC_090730.1:173393623-173401123 GCF_036898095.1 Palaemon carinicauda
GTAATAATACAAAAGTACAGACGAAGATAATTTAATTGACGAGTATAAAGTATGAGAATATTTTTAGCACACATAGTTATATGATAGATTCAAACCAGTAAATATTAAGATTAAAAAGTAATAGTTCTTTTTGAGATGCATTATGTGTCAAAAGAGAAGTATTTTAACCATGTAAAGAAGAAATTTTATAAAACTGTAAGACACTGAAAGGTTAATTCAAAGAAAACTAAGCACGATGTGGATCTCATAACAAAACTAAATGGCACCCAGTAGAGTGCAGACCTCTGCCGCGGAAGCTTATTTCCCGACCTTTTGCTCGACCTTGACCTTGACCTTGATCTTTGACCTTAACATATATTAATTGGCGTGGATTTTCATACACTAGAATATGAACAAAGTTTAAAGTGACAACAAGGTCGAAACTTATGGCTGTTTACGTAAATTGGACATTTTGCTTGACTGTGACCTTGATCTTTGATCTTACCCTTTAAAAATTTATTCATTTCCAGATTTTTATTTAACATTGAACTTCTGCAAGTTTCATTACTCTACAGGTAAAATTGTGGTCAGGAAGCGATTCATAAACAAACACGCACATACACACAAACAGGGGCGAAAAAATTACCTCCTTCCAACTTTGTTGGCAGAGGTAAAAAGTCAAATGGAGCGGTACAGTTTGAAATGAATGCAAATTTTGGTCAATAGACTTTGCATTTCAAACATTTGTAGAGGTCACATAATAGATAATAGACAGGAGTTGAATGGTACAGAAATAGAAAGGGTTAGTGAAAGGTAATAGGCAATAGAAAAGTAATAAGCAATGAAAAAAAATAGAAGCAAAGCTGAAGGACACCTAGAATTGGTGGAAGTTTAGGCAAGATGATGACCAAGGTTTATAAGATATGTGGTGAAGATGATAGAGATGTCTATAGGAGTAATATTGGTATGGTGATACATTAATACCTCAGGATAAGAAAAATTTTCTATATGAAAAACTCATAATACAAAACAACATACGAAGATTTATTCGCCTCGTATTACGAAAAAATACTCAAGATACGAAACCAAATTTGCGCTGTTAGATTAGGGTATATTGAATGATTCAAATGAATTTGGTTCTATTTCATTACACGAAAAAAATCATGTTACGAAAGCCACCCCGGAACAAATAAATTTTGTATCATGTGGTATTACTGTGCTTGCTATATTCAAAGTGGGTATATAATAATCTTTACCTGGAAGTGAGACCGATCTCAGGAGTGATAAGAAAAGATCAGTGCTGGTTTAGACAAGGAAGACAAATGCAAATCAAATATTTGTTAAAAAGAAGATATGTTAAAAATTCGCAGTTAATGAAAAAGTACTGTATTTTGACCTGGGAAAAGCTTATGGTGAAATCAATAGTGAACCAATGTAAAAAGTGTTTATATTGTGGTAGAAGAGTAAATGTAGGCAAAAGGATTTCTTACTTTTTCTGTATTTTGAAAAGTTGAGCTATTGGGTGGTGAAAAGATTCAACAGATGGTCTAAATAGCTAATAGACGTATTATAAAGGTAGGGTCACCATAACCAGGGAAATCGACAGTCTGTGCTAGAAAGATTGAATAACAGTATGTGTGTGTGTATGTGTGTGTGTGTGTGTGTTTTGCAGTAGCATACAGTGTATAAACTACCACACACTGACACCAGCAGCAAGAATGTTATAAGCATGCAGGTTCAAAGGGTAACTAAAAGAAATTACCAATTATCATTAGCATTATCATTTCTATTATTGTTATTTTTATCATTATTACTATGACTATTATCACTTGCTAATCTGCAACCATAGTTGAAAACGCAGGATGCTATAAGCCCAAGGGTTCCAACAGGGAAAATAGCCCAGTGAGGAAAGGAGATAATGAAATAAGTAAACTACAAGAGAAGTAATTAATAATTAGAATATAAGTTTAAGAACAGTAACAACATCAAAATTGATATTTATTATATAAATTATTAAAAAAAAACAGGAAGATAAATGAGATAGAACAGTCTGCCCGAGTGTATTCTTAGTGCTCGGCGTTTGTGGGTGTATGTGTCATGCTGTATGATGTAGGGGAATGTGCGTATGTGTGTGTGCATGCATTGTGTGATTGTTTATATAATGCATTTATCGTGTTTTTATTTTATCGCATGTTGACTATAGACATATTTAACTGTCCCTTGTTCTGTAATTATTTCTCTCTCTCTCTCTCTCTCTCTCTCTCTCTCTCTCTCTCTCTCTCTCTCTCTCTCTCTCTCTCTCTCTCTCTAACGGCTCCGCTCTGGCTAACTATTCATGAAATATAGAGAGTTTATCGATTTCATATTTGTGTATTTTTCATAAACCTTTCAAATACCAGCACAAACACTAACAATGCATAATTAATATCTTTTAAATAGTTAATATCAATGCCAGTTTTAGAAATGGCTATATACACATTGGTTCAACAATATAATTTGTTAAGTTTAAATTGCGCATTTTGTTCATGCGAGATAAATTTTCTGTATTTACATCCTATACCTGCCTACGTAACGTCAGTAAATACTGGTTTATGGCCCTGTAAATCTTTAATTTATTCATTCATTCGAAAACTGTTGTTCCATTTTTATTTTTCTAAATTCATGAAAAATCATTTAAAAAAGTTAAAATCTGATCTCAACTCGTAGACCATGTTAAAGATCTAGATCTAACAAGGATATTTCTTTTTAATTTCTTCTCAAATTATGAAAGGCTATTTGTAAATAAAAAAAAATAAAAAATAAAAAAAAAATAAAAATTATGATCTAAACTCGTAGTAAAACATATTAAGGACTAAGATCTAACCAAGCTATTCTTTCACATTTTTTCTCAATTTATGGAAAATTATTTAGAAAAAAAAATGTTCTCAATTCGTTGATCATATGTATGACCTGGATTTAATCAAGTCATTCTATTGATAAATTGTTATCTTAATATCTTATATATTTATAAAGTTATATAACAATAAAAAAAAAACCATGATCCCCAATTCGTTAATCATGTTAAGAACTGAGATTTAACCAAGTTTTCTTTCAATTAATTTCAATTCCATGAAAAGTTATTGATAATAAAATAATATGAAGATATGATCCCAAACTCGTTGACAATGTTAAGAACTGAGGTTTAACAAAGTTTTCTTTCAATTTCTTTTCATTTAGTAAAATCTAATTTTTAAAAATAAAATGAAGCCATGATCCCCAACTCGTTGACCATGTTAAGGTCTAGGATTTAATCAAGTTATTCTTCAATTGAGGATGGTTCTTTATAGCAGTTATTTCAAACTTTCTATACCATTTATGACTTTAATATCCAAATAACGAAAATATTAACTGAATATCAACCTCACACCAAGACTATAGTCAATTTTTTTTAATGAGGCGCATTTGCACTGACTCGCAGCGGTGCCCTTTTAGCTCGGAAAAGTTTCCTGATCGCTGATTGGTTAGAATTATCTTGTCCAACCAATCAGCGGCCAGGAAACTTTGTCGAGCTAAAAGGGCATTGCTGCGAGTCGGTGCAAATCTGCCTTGCTAAAAAAATTGACTATAGTCCTGGACACCTTTGTAAAGCATATACTCCTTCCAATAGGATTAAACACAAAATGGAATAAAAGAGGGTAGAATTAATGCTGATGATAATCAGGAGATAATCGTGTGAAGGGACAGAGACAATATAATTGACGAGGTTTTCAGCGCGCATGAAAAATGCATGAAGGATCCCTTTGTCTGGTAGCCGAGTTACAGCCTGAATTTCGTTTGCATGTATTTCTGAGAGGAAGCTTTTCTGCATCCAAATTGCCTCCGGGCCTAAATGGAAACAAAGCTTCACTCGCATGTAATTGATTGAATCCTATTTGTAGGAGACAAGGCGAGAGATTTTAGTTGGTGTGATTATGATAATAATAGTATTATTATTATTATTATTATTATTATTATTATTATTATTTTTATTATTATTATTATCGCCGTCAATGACCTTCCATGTCAGGATGCCAGAGAACTTCAAATCATTCATTGATGCATTCATCATCATTATTATTATTATTATTATTATTATTATTATTATTATTATTATTATTATTATTATTATTATTTCTTTTTTATTATTATCATTATTATTACTTTTATTATTATTATTATTATTATTATTATTATTATTATCATTATATTATTCATTGAAGATGATTGCTGTCTCTGTAGCATTTATCCTATTGCGGAAGTTTTATAATGCTCGTCTTTCTCTTCTTTCATCAGTTCTGCCTTCCACCAGTAACTGTGCTATATCAGTCATCAGTGAGGGGGAGCAAAATGAAGAGAAAACCTCAATAATTTTACTAATTTGTACAATAAAGTTTGGCTGCAATGCACTACGAGAAGGTGCCGGATGTCTCCTCTCATCCGCAAGCTAAGTCTGGATGAAGCTAAGTCTGGATGAATAGTGTGTTGCAGGCTCTATATATATGGCTTGGTTGGCTCATCATGTCCGACTCTGGTTACTGATTGGTGCTCGTGAGTAAAGCATGTATCTGGTCTGGGAGGGTGCTGCTCTCCAGATGGCTAAGGCACTTACCGGGAGTGGGAGTAGTTCTGTCGTAGTCAGGTCGCTACTCCGCTCACAATCGTTGAATTTAGGTGGAATCAAGATTTGAGTACTTCCAGTTGGGACTACTAATGCTGCTTACTGATTGTTCAACTCGCTAACTGAGTGGGGTTTGGAGTCAGGCAAGCTGTTAAGCCCTTCAGAGCTCAGGTTTGGAGAATCCCGAGCAGCTCGCCAGCAAAGTCTTAGTCGTAGGCAAGTTGCCATCGTCATCATTGCTGTTTCCAGGCCGATGGGATATGGTCTTGGATCGTGTTCAGGTGTGGTCTTTCATGCTGGATGAGCAGGGCCTCCAGGATCCGAAGCGTTCTGACGTCTGGGTTCAATCAATGATTTAAGTAATTGTTGTGATATCCTCTCGTACCACGGCCTTGTTGTGCAAGAGGAGTTGGTACATCTTGATGGCTCCCTGTTGAATGTAGTAGGACAATCCCTTAGAAAGTCTCATTGTCGTCATTCCATCGTAAGGGAAGTGGTAGGAGTAAACAACATTGGACCGCTTCAGAAAGACCTGCATGGTAGGGGCCAGGTTATTTTTCATAATGAGGGGTCTTATCCTCATGGTCTGAGAGTAAATGATAATGATGATGTTGGAGTCCTCTTGCACAGGCGTGAAATGGCTCTTAACGATGTCTCTTATTGCCATCTCATCCTGTTGGTACTGGGTGTGCATGATGCCTCAGTAGTATAAGTTGACTCTAGAAGAAATGCTCTCACAGCTGGGCTTGGTCTCGCACCAGTTCTGCATTGGACAACTGGTATGAAACTAAACCAGATATCACTAAATATTCTCAGCTTAATGGTACTTACAAAATTATATAGCAAACATGTGAGTATATCAGAGTTCAATAAAGTCTTTTTAAATTTCTCTGCCTCATATGCTCAGAGATCCTGCTAGGTATTCACAGAAATTTATTAGCAAGAATACAGAAAGTTACAGAAATTTATCAGCAAGAGCACAGAAATTTACATAAAATTGTCAACAACAATACAGAAAGTTACAGAAATCTGTCAGCAACAATACAGAAAGTTATAGAAATTTATCAGCAAGAATACAGAAAGTTACAGCAATTTATTAGCAAGAATACAGAAAGTTACAGAAAATGGTCAGCAATAATACAGAAAGTCACAGAAATTTGTAAGGAAGAATTCAGAAAGTTAACGAAAATTATATTTACAGCCATTTCAGAAGAGTTGGAAAAATTTAATTTTCTTAAACGAGGTTCTGGCATTTCAATTTAATTATTCTATACATGATTGATGAATTAGCGGTGGAATTATGGGTAACAGGCTCATGGACATGATTTTTTCTTCAAAGTGGAACGTATTCAACAAATTATGAAAATAATACAATTATTCTACTACAACAACAAATACAGCCGTTTCTAGACCACAGCAGGACAAAGGCCTTAATAATGCCCATTCATGTCTATGATTTGGCCAGTTTTCATCACCACACTAGCCAGTGCAAATTGGTGATGGTGGGAGATTTTTGACTGCTGATCGCTTACAGCAATCTAACCTAGTATGGGTAGCCGTGACTAGTACAGCTTTGCTGATCATGGCGATACACAAACCTTTAAATATATATATATATATATATATATATATATATATATATATATATATATATATATATATATATATATATATATATATATATATATATATATATATATATATATATAATATATACACACACATATATATATATATATACATATATATTAAAGGGTAAACTCCACAGGAAACAGGAAAGGAAAAGACCAGGTACCAAGCGCTTTCGTGTATTACGTACACTTCTTCAGGGTACAAAGTACCCTGAAGAAGTGTACGTAATACACGAAAGCGCTTGGTACCTGGTCTTTTCCTTTCCTGTTTCCTGTGGATTTTACCCTTTAATATATGTCACGTGCAGTTTTGTGACTGATAAGTAATATACATATATATATATATATATATATATATGTATGTATGTATGTGTGTATATAAATGTGTGTGTACTGTATATATATATATATATATATATATATATATATATATATATATATATATATATATATATATATATATACATATATATATATATATATATATATACATAAATACATACATATATATATATATATATATATATATATATATATATATATATATATATACAGTATATATATATATATATATATATATATATATATATATATATATATATATACAGTATATATATATATATATATATATATATATATATATATATATATATATGTATATATATATATATATATATATATATATATATATATGTACATATATATCCTTTTGAACTGTTGAACTGAGCATGCCTGAGTTCTGTTCCCCAGTTGAATGTGTAGAAGGAGATATGGCATGACAGATTTAAAGCACTGATACGGGCTTTCTTCAACTTCCACCTAACATATAACATAGATTTGAGGCAAAATGGAAATGCACCCCATGCATGGAAACGTGATGTCCTGGAAAGCCTTCGAATTTGTTGCAGAAAGGCCAGACGATATCTAGACCTATTTTGGGATATTTTGGGAGCAATAAAGGCAGATTAACAAAATAGATTATCATAGAAGTATTTAAAACAATTGGATATTCATAAAGCATTTTAGTAAGACAATAAAAGCCACTTTTCACCAGCCAGTTCTTATAATTCACTTGGAAGAGATCAATAGTATATTTGAATTCACTTAGAAGAGATCCACTTTATCTTTGGATTCAAGAGAAATGGATCTAATGTATCTTTGAATTCACTTGGAAGGGTTCCACTGTATATTTGATATCTGTTCTATAGGATTCCCTTTATTTTACGAATTACAGCAATGTCGTTATATAAAAAA
>NC_090730.1:173413623-173446123 GCF_036898095.1 Palaemon carinicauda
GTGCAATGGCCACCCGTATACGATCCCTTAGAGGCATGTGAATACCTATGTTGTTCTCTACATAAAGTTAGTTATTCAGAAACCGACTCTCAGTTCGTATCACTCCTAAGAATGTCATGTCATGATCTCTGCAGTGTCCCGAACACCCAACCGGACCCACAGCAAACTGCTTCATTGGCCATATTCTTCAATGTCGTACAATGTCCATGTTATTCCAGTGAAACTCTCACCCTTTAACAGTAGAAATGCATTTGCCATGTTTAAGCGCATCCAGTTTCATTTCCACAAAAATGGCATGGTCCACTACAGCAGCAAAAAAGACCACGTCCATCCAGTAATACCCGACGACACCTTCATAAAAATCTCAGATTGGCTTTGTGAGCAAAGGGATGTCCCTGCACAGTGTGATGCTCTCAAATCATACTTCCTTGAGCAGTACTCACTGATACTAGCCATCCATGTAGCCAAAACTTTCAGCTCTTTCAGCAACTATTGGGAGATCAAAAGATGTCAATGGTCCTCAGATAAATGACCAATATTACTAGCCTTCAGCCTGCTGCACACGATTCTTCTCTTGATGTGAGCCTGCTGTGTGCCCTTTTGAGTACAATTCCTGGCAGAACCTGTGTAAGACACCCTTCTCAATGTCAACACCTTTCACATAAAGGACCTGATGACTAGAGTTGACGCCCGTATAGATAACCACTTCCCCATCGTCAAGAATTCTATCAACACTTCAACTCCTTACAAAGGGGACAACCATTCAACGCCAAGTGAGGTGAGAGCTATAGAGCATCAACGCCTACTTCATGGCATCCCGAGACAGTGATGAAGCCGTCCACCACCTACCTAATGCAGCCCACACCCGCACCCTAATCAACATCCTCAACAACCACTGGAAGATGCCCATTACCCTGAGTTGTACTACTTCCACTCCATATTTGGGACTGCTGCTAAGAGATATGCTACCGGATATCAATGGTAGAAAATCGTGTAAGTAGGCCATTGCCTGATTTGGTGTCTTCCCCATTAACTCACTTCTTCTTTTTGCATGATTCTGCATCTAATGTAAGCTCTCTTGTAGATACTGGGGCCGGTTGCTCGCTTCTACCACGTACCCTTTTAAGGGCGCGACCCCTTCATTCTAACCCTGCTATCCCAACCTATGGTTGTGAGGTGCTGACACTGGTTTCGGGTGTTCAGCAACAGTGGAATTTCATCATTACTAACATTACACCACCTCTCATCAGAGCAGTTGTTATCGACCATTTCCAGCTCCGTGTTGACATCACATTTCAATTCTTAGTAGACTTCAGATCTTACTTGTCTACACCTTTATCGCCTGCTCCCACTTAGCTTTCTCTCCACATCTGTACGCCCACATCCTCGCTTTGTATCCCGATGTCTCCTACCCAGACCTACGTCAGATGCTCATGATTCCCCTAAAGCACGGTATTTATCACCATACCGAGACGATGTGGACTTCAGTGTTTACAAGATAACAAGATTCAAACATTTAGCCACAAACTGTTTGACAGCTTCTAAACCAACATTGGCCGAAATGGAAGAAATAGTCTTTGCCTCAAGGGGTCAAGGCCAGCAAAGTAATTTATCGTGCCTTTTTCCCATTGGTATAGGGGTAAGCATGATTGCCTTCTTTTGAAGGACTTTGCTTAGGCTTTGAGGTAGACCGTAGTCCTGGTTGGTTGCCCTGCCTGACTTCGGTGTCATATGTTCCTGTGTTGTACCAGTCACCAGCGTCCTTCCTCCCAGCAGCAAGGAGTCCTGGTGCGGTTAGGTTGACAGTTTGAGACTTATTTAGGTTTATAATGATAAATCAAACTTTATAAATTCATTTTTTGTAAACAATTAACAGCAAAACCACCGTTATATTTCAATGAAAATATTTGCAATGTCTTGCCTTGTTAGTGACAACCACTTGAAGAAAAAAGATCTGCTTAGTAAATAATATGATCTTTCGAGGTGGGTTTCAACTGAAGAAACTCATGTCCTATTTACCCTTACAATATATTCTATAGTACCCAAAATTAGCATTACTTCTGAGTGTGATATAATTGGATGTTAAATTTTATACCAGATAAATATCTATCAGGGTAGATATATTTTTCAAAATGGCTGAAGTAGGCACTAAGTGCATCTTACATTATTTAAATCATCTCCTAGGCCTATTGCCGCAAAGGGCCTCGGTTAGATTCCACCAGTCGCTTCTATCTGGAGCTTTTAACCCTTTTACCCCCAACGCTATTTGAAACTTTCCAACCCTTAACCCCTAGGCGTTTTTTTTTAAGCACATTTTGCAATTTATTTTTCTTTTTTTTAATTGCTCTAACAGCCTTAAATTTCGTCATAGAGAGGTCAGGTTGGTCTCATTCTTTTGGATAATGCCTGAAATTTCTCATAAAGTTATCAAAAATATGCAAAAAAAAAATGTAAATAGTAGTTTTAAATCAATACTTCTCCAATCATCAAGAAATAATATTTGTAATTTATTCTTTTCTCTGGATAAATCCAAACGATTTAATCTTCCATTTAATTGATTTCTGATGACTCACTTCAAACTCTTTTCAAGATAATATTCTTCCACAGCAAGTAAAGATTATTTTTCAAAAGTATGACAAGTGGAAACTAAAATATTTTTCTGAGTGAAAATAACAATTTCAATGATTTATGAGTAAGAATGTCACTGCATAACAGGAAATTGAGACTCCTGACGGCACAAGATATATTCTGTCACTGTGAAATATATAATTGAATACGTCTGTGTTGTTGTTGATGTTGTTGTTGTTGTTATTACTGCTGCTTTTCTTGTTAGTATTGCTAGTAGAATCAAAATATATTAGATTGACTCTTGGTTTAAATTTTCAGTATTAGATCATGCTTAAATATATATATATATATATATATATATATATATATATATATATATATATATATATATATATATATATGTGTGTGTGTGTGTGTGTGTGTGTGTTTTGTATATCATAATAGCATGTTTTAGTGTACCATGTGAAATTCTGTATCACGATCAATTTCAAAATGTATTATTATTATTATTATTATTATTATTATTATTATTATTATTATTGTTATCATTATTAGCTAGGCTACAACCCTACTTGGAAAAGCAAGATGCTATAAGCCTAAGGGCTCCAACGGGGAACACTAGCCCAGTTAGTAATAGAAATAAGGAAATAAATAAATGATATAAGAAGTAATGGCCAAGTCAATTTTTTTTTTAAAACATATAACAGCATTAAAACAGATATTCCATATATAAATTATAAAAAAGACTTATTTTAGCTTGTTCAACATGAAAAAATTTGCTGTAATTATTATGCAAGAAAATTTAGTTTTAATTCAAAATGTATTAAAACGGAATCTTATCAATCATAAATAATGTTTTTATTCTGTCTTTAACAACCGAAAACCCATATCTATGAGATACTAGCGTTCAGTAAATCTGCCTCTACTCATAACATCGAAAAGAAACAAGTGAATAAAACACGTATATATTAATATAGTATCATTTTTATCAGATACATTTCTGGAATTTTGAATATTTGAAATGAATAAGATTTGATCTGTAACAACTTTATTTAGGAAGCTCAAAGATTGAAATGGTCTTAATATATATAACACATGTATCCAAATAACAAAAATAAACTTATCGATATTTCAAACTTTTGCGGCGATAACAAAGTAATCCTCATTCGAACTATACAAACCATAATGTAATAATGAAATGAAAAAAAGTTATCTAATGGTATTAAAGAATTACCAAGACCGTAAGCATTATTGGAAAAAAAATTAGTTTGATTCAGTTTGCCATTCAAATTCTCTAAAACTTAACCCATGCTCTCTCGCAACCAGTAACGACAATGAACTCTTGATAGTAGATGGCGCTAGTAGAGGTCTTCAATCTCGATGAGTATGACTTCCACATACAAATTCCCTGCTTCTCTTTACTTCATCCAGCCAAGTAGCATACCGTGTATTTTATCTCCTTGTTACAATTTACTTTTCGCAGCCATATGGCTTACCCGGTCTTTTAGCTCTTCGATATCAATATTGAAGGTTGTTTTTAAGGTTTGTTAAAAGTGCCATTGTGTGTTTGACTTCAAGATTATGTATAACCAATTCAGTGAAAACTGACAGTCTGGTTTTGAAAAGTGGTGACAGTGCGATATGAAGCAAACTCTTTCATTAGAAAAAACATTTTCTTGTGAAGTGGAATCTTAAGTTCATAGTTCGTGTGGGTGGACTGTTAGTATTGGTGTATCGAGTTCCTTTGTGGTTTTCATTTACTTGTGTATAGAGGACGATTTGCAACGGTCAACATTTCCTTCTAGTTTTCATCGCATAGGTTTTATAAGAGTGAATTACGCTCGTGACACTCAAATTTGGTTGTTTGTGAAATTCCTCCTGAGGATTAAATGTAAGTATAGAGCATCTTTGTATTAAATTGAATAGACTTAATTATGCATAATGAAATCGGTTTTCACTTGTGAAATTTATATCCTGGTGCATAAGTACTGCTCGGGTAAATTCAAGAGTCTTTACCTACCTACATCCTATCAAGGTGAGTAGGGGTCCCCTGTAGTATAGGACCAGAAAAGTATTTCTTTGAAGTTAACTTGCCGAGGTGGGAGGTACAGCTGTTGAGCTATTAAGATTGCTCTTCAGAATATATGTAATGTCCTCAATGTGGATTTCGCATTCGTGAGCACCTAGTTGAAGTGCGCTGCTAAGTTTACATTAATATTAGGTATTATCTTTTGGCAGTCGTTAGTTTTATACCTTATTTTTTTTTTTTTTTTTTTTTTAAGATACTGGTGAGGTTGCGAAAACTTGTTAGACTATTATGAGGATTACATTTAGTTATGAACTGTGGTATGTATAGTTCTCTATACTTGTGGAATTTTTAAAAATTTCCTTTCATAGCTACAAATAGATGCGATTAAAGGCTAAATAAAAATGGTAGATATAGAGGATTTGAGTTAGGGTTAGAACTAATCGGAACCACAAAACAATGTCAGTGATAGGGTATAGGTTCCGTCAAATATTCGTATAGAGAAAACTGTTCATTCAAGCTGGCAATAATATAGGTTGTTTGGTGTTGTGGCAATGTCACATAGCATCATTGTACAATGAAAATTAACAATCATTTCTGTGTATAAAGAATTCTTGGGCTTTCTGGCTGGTAATTATTAACAAAATGGAAAAAATTTGGTTGGGTATATAGAAGTGTAGAATTATTAGACTTGGTATATACTGTTCAGTGTATAAACGTTGTTAGATTAAATATAAAATTTCAATCAGAGCCTTTTAAGATGGCAGTAATTTATCTTGGCAACTTACATATTTTGTAATTGTAAACTTTTC
This sequence comes from Palaemon carinicauda, assembly GCF_036898095.1. Lineage (NCBI taxonomy): Eukaryota > Metazoa > Arthropoda > Malacostraca > Decapoda > Palaemonidae > Palaemon > Palaemon carinicauda. Next base: position 173,419,030 of record NC_090730.1, read on the forward strand.
CGAACCGTATTTTATGGTAAACTTATTCTGAACCTTAGTGGCAGTGGTAGATATTGGGATGTTTAACTTATTTGTATGGAAAAATTAATAGTACCTCAAGCTAACATTGAAACATTTGGTTTTCTGGCAATCAAGGTTGGTATATTCGAAAATTTTTACAGAAAATTAATCAGCCCTGTTAAGTGCCCCATACAGCCTTCGATATTTTTGTATAAGGACAACTAAGGTTAAACTATTATGTAATGTTTAATCATGATGGCTTGGTATCTCCTAAATATAAAGTGGAACCTTTTTTATATATATATCTGAAAACTTAGTTTGGGATCTGTTCATGGTTCAAAGTAATGTGAAATCAAAACTGATCAACTATTGTGAAATTTTACTGGGTTATATATTGTGCAATGTTAACGTCCAGTGGTCCTAATGTGTTGCGCAAGTAGATGTCCAGTGGTCTCTAGTAAATATATTGCGCAAGCAATGCACAGTAGTCTATAGAAAACATTGTGCAAGGTATATCCGTGGGCCCCAGTAAATAAATTTTCTTGAATATATTGAGTTGGTCTAAGTCTCTTTAATATTACCTCAATTTTGCAGTAGTCACTATTGATATATTGCTCAAGTAATGTCCAATAGTCTACAGTAAATATATTGCGCTAGGAATGTCTAGTGGTCTAATATACATATATTTTTCAAGGAGTCAAGTGGTGTCTGGTAAATAAATTGCAAAAGATATTCCTAGTGGTCTGATGTAAATTATTGCCCAAGAAATGTCTAGTGGTCTCTAGTAAATCTATTAGACAACAGATGTCCATTGGTGTCTTGTAAATGTGGCGCAAGGTATGCCCAGTGGTTATTAGTGAATATATTGTACAGGGTATGACCAGTGGTTATTCTAGTGAATATATTTTCCAAGGTATGCCTAGTGGTCATGCAAGTAAATATATTTTCCAAGTTATGCCCAGTGGTCAAGCTAGTTAATATATTGTGCAAGGTATGCCCAGTGGTCATGCTAGTTAATATAGTGCCAAGTATGCCCAGTGGTCTTGTTAGTAAATATATTGTGCAAGGTATGCCCAGTGATCATGCTAGACAGTATATTGTGCAATGTATGCCTTGTGGTCTTGCTAGACAGTATATTGTGCAATGTATGCCCAGTGGTCTTGCTAGACAGTATATTGTGCAATGTATGCCTTGTGGTCTTGCTAAACAGTATATTGTGCAATGTATGCCCAGTGGTCTTTCTAGTAAATATATTGTGCAAGGTATGCCCAGTGGTCTTTCTAGTAAATATATTGTGCAAGGTATGCCCAGTGATCTTGCTAGTAAATATATTGTGCAAGGTATGCCCAGTGATCTTGCTAGTAAATATATTGTGCAAGGTATGCCCAGTGGTCTTGCTAGTAAATGTATTGTGCAAGGTATGCCCAGTGGTCTTGCTAGTAAATGTATTGTGTAAGGTATGCCCAGTGGTCTTGGTAGTAAATATATTGTGCAAGGTATGCCCAGTGGTCTTGGTAGTAAATATATTGTGCAAGGTATGCCCAGTGGTCTTGGTAGTAAATATATTGTGCAAGGTATGCCCAGTGGTCTTGGTAGTAAATATATTGTGCAAGGCATGCCCAGTGGTCTTGGTAGTAAATATATTGTGCAAGGCATGCCCAGTGGTCTTGCTAGTAAGTATACTGTGCAAGGTATGCCCAGTGGTCTTGCTAGTAAGTATATTGTGCTAGGTATGCCCAGTGGTCTTGCTAGTAAATATATTGTGCAAGGTATGCCCAGTGATCTTGGTAGTAAAGGTATGCCCAGTGATCTTGGTAGTAAATATATTGTGCAAGGTATGTCCAGTGGTCTTGGTAGTAAATATATTGTGCAAGGTATGTCCAGTGGTCTTGGTAGTAAATATATTGTGCAAGGTATGCCCAATGATTTTTTTAGTAAATGTATTGTGTAAGGTATGCTCAGTGGTCTTGATAGTAGATATATTTTGCAAGGTATGCCCAGTGGTCTTGCTAGACAGTATATTGTGGCATGTATGCCCAGTGGTCTTGCTAGACAGTACATTGTGCAATGTATGCCCAGTGGTCTTGCTAGTAAATATATTTTGCAAGGTATGCCCAGTTGTCTCTAGTGAATATATTGCCTAAGTCATGCCCAGTTGTCTCTAGTGAATATATTGCCTAAGTCATGCCCAGTTGTCTCTAGTGAATATATTGCCTAAGTCATGCCCAGTTGTCTCTAGTGAATATATTGCCTAAGTCATGCCCAGTTGTCTCTAGTGAATATATTGCCTAAGTCATGCCCAGTTGTCTCTAGTGAATATATTGCCTAAGTCATGCCCAGTTGTCTCTAGTGAATATATTGCCTAAGTCATGCCCAGTTGTCTCTAGTGAATATATTGCGTAGGTTATGCCCGGGTGTCTAGTAAATATATTGCTCAAGTTATGCCTGGGTGTTTAGTAAATATATTGCTCAAGTTATGCCTGGGTGTCTAGTAAATATATTGCCAAAGTTATGCCCAGTAGTCTCTAGTAAATATATTGCGCAAGTTATGCCCGGGTGTGTAGTAAATATATTACGCAAGTTATGCCCGTGTAGTAAATATATTGCGTAAGTTATACCCGGGTATTTCTAGCAAATATATTAGTTATGCCCAGGTGTGTAGTAAATATATTTAAAGTTATGCCCAGGTGTGTAGTAAATATATTGCGTAAGTTATGCCTTGGTGTGTCTAGTAAATATATTGGGCAAGGCATGCCAAGTGGTCTTGCTAGTAAATATATTGGGCAAGGCATCCCCAGTGGTCTTTAGTAATTATATTGCGCAAATGTTCAGTTGTGTCTAGTAAATATATTGTTCAAGGTATGGCCAGAAGTTTTTCGTAAATATATTGTTCAAAGTATGGCCAAAGGTTTTTCGTTAATATAATGTTCAAGGTATGGCCACAAGTCTCTGGTAAATATATTGCGCAAGGAATGCCAAATGGTCTCTTGTAATTAATAAAGTATGATTTTGATATCAAAACTTCAAATTCTGAATATTTCCTATGTCGGACTAACCTTAACAAACTTGTGTAAGTCTTATTGTGTAGGTGCGTTTTCGGACAGTATATTATGCGTGGGTGTATTTAGGTTAAAGCTAACTTTTTTTTTAACGATAACTGAAGAATTTTTTGTTGAATCACAAAGCAGTTTGTGATAGTATTCGAAACTTTTAATTAGCTTATTTTATAGAATATTCATTTTCGGTTCTTATTTCTAAAACATTCACTATTTTACACGGAGTTAATATTTCGAAAGTTTTAAGATGCCGTATGTAGGTTTCAGTTTTAGCACTTTATGATTATAGTTAGATTAGTGTCAAGTTTATTGGGTTAGCAGGAAAACCATATTTTATACTTAAACCTAATTTAGCAGCTTCTTTACATATAAACTGGGGTAAAAACATAACCTGTAGTCTGAAACCAGTGTTGTCTGAAACTAGTGTTTTTTTTATTTAAGTGCTATTTTCTTTTCCTATCACTCCTAGACTCTGTCGCAACAGTCTTCTTAATTGTTTGTCGTAATGGTCATTGGGACATGTTTAGTCTTCAGCACTTATTACCTCAGCCAACGAAGTTGGAAGGAGTTTGTTTTACCTCCTGTTCGTTAGTTTGTTGTGAACACCTTCCTAGCCACAATTTTAATCGTAGAGTAATGAAGCTTGGAATGATTAAATGTTAAGTAAAAAATGGCTTTTTTAATTTTGGAAGGTTGTCAAGGTAAAGAATGTAACACGTTATCAGCCTAAGGTTTGCACATCGTTCACATAAGTCAAAAATTTTCATTGAGTGCATGAATACCCACACCAATCAAATATTAGTCAAAGGTCAAGTTCGATTAAAAGGTCGTAAAATCAGCTCCACTGCGGAGGTTTGCCCTCTTGAGTGCTCCTCTAGTATTAACTGATTATCGCTGGGTATAGTCAACTCATTGTTGCGTTTATTAGATTATAGCAAACTTGGTATCCAATTATAATAAACCTGTGAACTTTGCTATAACTACGGAATAATTTTTTTTTCTAAACTAGAAAGGATTAAAAATGTTAGGCACTCAAATTCTGTTAACTTCTGAACCTTCATACCTTCAATTTGTTAGTTTTGTTATATAGAGGTTCATAGTATTAGACCTGCTAATAAAGATGCTATGGACTTAATTTAAGAAAGTTCTTTAAAACTAACACGCGCATATTTCAAGACAGCGCTGGGGTACTCATAGTACTGCAGATCTGCAAATGTGATATTTACTGAAATTGAGATGTTAGTGATATGACACGATCATTAAGCATAATTCTTTTCAAAATTCCCTAGTTATAGCTCCTGCAAAGTTTTTGTTAATCCGGTGGCTCTCATCCCTCCCATATTACATAAAGTATCCCACATTGCATAAAGTATTTTAGACAACTAAAGGCTCAGTGACGTTTGGTCTTAAGAGGACTTTTGTGCGTGAAATGTTAGTTTACGTAAAATCATAAACTGCGCTGTTAGATTACGTGCAAAAATTGATAAAAGGTGTAGTGTTTTTTGGTTTTAGAAATTGACCATTTAAGTGTACCCATGTATTCTTAGTTTAGTGTAGCCATGTATTTTTATATACTTAATTTCGTATGCCAAGGCATTTTTTAGTTTAAGCCACTCAAAAACCTTCCCCGCTTGGTATCAAATTATTAGGAAAGTGACAATGGGATCATGTGATAATGTTTAACCTTTTGGTTTATTAGTCATTAATGGAAATCAAAGTGATTTATTTTCGGTTTAGAATATATTATAGCTTATGTAAAAATTACTTATGCCTTAAACTGTAACATCCTGAAACTTGCTAATTCATCAATAAACCACTTCAGTTTTCCCTACCTATTATTGCCATGTGGTAGAAAGATTCAAATACATTTTTTGGCTAATTCAGCAGTTATTTGGCAATCACGGTCGCGGTTGCATGTTTGTAAAAGGATTTAGATGGATACCACAATTTTAGGACTTTTTTTTTTTTTTATCAGGCTTATGGACATATTTATACTAGTTTAATTCTCACTGAAAGGCGAATGACATAATTGTTAGGTAAGGGCTCCAGGTTACCTTAAATTTAAAATGTGCCATAGGTTATCTTGATTCACCAAACTAACTAAAATTACTTTCCCCAGGGTCTACCTTTACCCAAGATGGTTGAACTGCCTCATGTCAGGCTGAAGGGCAGGAGGTTCAGGCTGCCCATTTGAGGTAAGACCGTACCAGATATGAATTGTTAAGAGTCCTGTTTAAACTAAATTAACTTTCATAACTCCTATGAAATAAATAGCATTGAATCTGAATACCGATTTTAGTTAAAAATACTAAATACATTTTAAACACATTGGTGAAAAGCCTAATGAATGAAAGTTAAATTTTGAAAATCTTGTTCATACTTCAACTTTATAATTGTTGTAGTACAGTTAATTGTAAGCCTGCCTTAAAAAGTTCCTTTAGCTCCTGAATGTATTTGAAAACTTAACCTTGTACAAGAATCAATCTATATGGGAACCTTAGTTCTATTAGGTAAGAGATTTAGACATTGCTTCGTGAAAAGGACTTTTCTTATTTACTTAGCATAAGACTAGGATTTAATCTCGCATAAAACTAGGATTTAATCTCGCAACTTGCTTGCGTAATGTTGTTAATACTTTGAAATCTGATGGATGTTTTTCACCTTACTTTTTGAAGCACTTTTTAGCTTTTGTTAACTTGTTTAAATCAATCCTCCACTGAAGTCCAGTGAACTACTACTCGGGCGGATCCATATCAATCATCCAACGAAACATTTTCATTAACTTGTATAATTCTTTGATTGTAGCATCTTCCAAATCATATGATCTTGTGAAAAGTAATGTCTTTAGTTTCTTAAATTCAATTGCTCCCTTTAGGTTCTTCATTTCAGTTGGCGGTTTATTAGTTTTAAGGTAAAGTTCCTATTTCTCGTAATAGTGGAAACAATTTAATCTGATTGTTATTTAGCCAGTTCTAAAACTTGCTCCTAATTGATGCCTGCTAGACATACTTATAATAAAGGCTTTTAAATTAGAAAAGTTAGAAGTGTATAGGTTCTAGTTCGTCTTGTGAACCATTGAAGATGTTTGCTATGATGGCTTCGGTGGAATACTTAGTTTAGCTTTGGTTAATTCTAATTGGTGATCGAATAGCACCCACTTCACACAAGTAACTTGGTAATAAAAGATAAAACGAAAGGTAAACTTTTAATCTTTATTCAATTCTGAAATTTTTTATTCCTGTAAATCTAAATATTCACTTTTGCAGGTGTGAGAGACGTGCCATTTTACTAAATAGAGGGTCTTTTGTAGCAAACAGACCCAAGCATTGGAAATCTTGGATAGATCCTATTATACGGTAGATGGTGAATCTGAAAGCAGTTGTGCAGTATGGAATACATGGTAAGGGGATTCATATTCAGGTATAAGCTGGACACTAGTAAATTCACTTTAACTTCACTAATCACAAATTAGCTAGTAGTTAATAGCAGTCTAGTATGAGAATGTAAGTAGGAATTTGAACTAAGTTCAAACCTGCATCTTAGTAGAGGTATGGATAGTTGAATAGAATGGTCGACAGAACTGTAACTTATTCTTAATTTGCCATATTTACTATAAAATTTCCTATGGTAGATGATATTGGAGTATAAAATTAAAAATTTAAAATTGAATGTGGTCGAGGTTAAACCAAACTAGCAATCATTTTTATTATAAAACCAAAGAATCAATTTTGATATTAGTATGCAATGAAATATTTTTCTAGCTTAATACTATTTTTCACAGGTTTATTTTAGTGATTGTGTAATTTTGTTTTTACCAGCAAATTTATTAATTTGGCTACTTAATGTAATCACCAAGTGTAGTTTAAAATTTCATAGTCATTTAATATTTTCTGTATGCAATTGAGTAAAATTTATTTGAAGGCTTAATGTAACTTTAACTTTCATTTTGTTTTAGGCTAAAATTTTTTACCTTCATCAAAGCTTGTTTTAGGCAAAGTTTTATTGTAAATTAGGTTCTTTTAGGCAAAAAAAATAACCTACATTAGTTTGTTAATGTTTTAATCATTTTTAATGATTTTGTGGGTTCAAGTTTTAGCTTGCTTCAGAGATTTTGGAGTTTTGAGTTTTAACGTTTTTTTTTTTTGTAGAATTTTAGGTTTTTAGTTTTTTACATTTTGCAGTTTTAATTTTTTTTAATTTTATGGTTTTAGCTTTTTTTTTTTTACATTTTGCAGTTCTAACCTTTAGGTATTGGGGTTTTAAGTTTTGACCTTTAGGTATTGGGGTTTTAAGTTTTGACCTTGGGGTTTTAAGTTTTGACCTTGGGGTTTTAAGTTTTGACCTTGGGGTTTTAAGTTTTGACCTTGGGGTTTTAAGTTTTGACCTTGGGGTTTTAAGTTTTGACCTTGGGGTTTTAAGTTTTGACCTTTAGGTATTGGGGTTTTAAGTTTTGACCCAGTTTTTAGATTGAACATTAATCTTCATTTAAATCAACTTTTCTTATGTTAAGTTTTTTTGCTTATATGATGGCATTAAATTCTAACTTGGATTTTTAATATCTGCATTTTCATTTGTTGAAAGTCTTGTTTGGGGTAAATATCAATCAGACGGACTTGGGGTAAAGTCCTACGATGAATTTAGGATGGTTGCATGAACCCGTGGTATACTTGTAGGTTGACAACTGTCTAGATTCTTTGAAAAATAGATTCTTTGAAAAACAGATCTGATAACTGGAGTTTGAATTTTACTTTGTTCTGATAACTGAGTTCAAGAGGTATACTTTGATCTGGTATCGAGATTTTGTTCTATAATCTGGTAACTAGTTTGAGCAAGGTATAGTTTTGGCTTAAACTTTCAGCATGTAACCATGGAGTATGTTAGGTTTGACTTGGTCATGGTAAGATGGAGTATGTTAGCTTTGACCTGTGGCATGTAAAGATGGAGTATATAATCTTTGACTTGGGAATGGCAATAGTTGTCTGTCAAGTTTTACTTAGATATGGTAAGATTAGTCTTTGGTTACTTCCAACCGGCCAAGATTTAGTTAAGACTTCAGATCTGGTCTGGTCAGTTTTAGGTGTGACTCCTAAAGTTGCTTCTAATTGTGCAAAGGCTGTATTTAGGTTTGATTTATCTGCAAACAGCACTTTGACTTTTCATCTTCAGACAATGGTCTATCTTTTCTATTGGCCCTATTTTCATAAGTAACATTTTAGGTTATTGTTAGACTAGGTATAATTAGCAAGTGATAAGTTTAAATATTTGAATTTTATCAAATTCATCTGGTGAATTACTTCAAGTTAAACTAAATATAATTGATAGTGTTAGATCAGCTGATGCTGTCACTAGGCAATTAATGTTTTATGAGTTTTCTTTGCTTAAATTGTTTCTGAAAACTTAAACTTGGATAACCAGTTTCTAAAATGTACAGTTTCAGATATTGCAGACTATAATTTATTAATATACTACTAGTTATTAAAGGTTATTCAAGCTTCTAAACACCTAGTTGTATAAAGTTTAAAAAGCTGTTTGGAGTTTTAAACTGCTGTAAAGGTTAAGAGTACATTAGTGTTGCAGTTTTTTAGGAATATTATTTTTGATTCAGTGGTTAGTCTTAATACTGAAAATTGTATATACATCAAATCAGCAGCACAAAATATTAACTTGTTGCTCTTTCAGATTCTAATGGTGGACTTTTGGTTAATCCTGGAGCTTTAAAGGTGGATTATGGTAAAACTAGAGACATCTATTTTGGAAAACACTTCTAAAATCTCTTCCGGAAAACTACGCTAGAAAAACTCCCCCAGAAAAACACTATTCTAGAAAAAATTGACAAAAACGCTGCCAATATAAAATTGTTTGCGACCATGTACTGTACTATTAGTACCTCTGCTGCTTTAGGTGATCATAATTTGTAGGTTTTGTCCAGGTATGTTGGGTCAGTAATGAAATTTGGTCTAGTAAGGAAAAATTAGTTGCCTAACCTTTTTAATGCTTACTTGGTATGTTGAGTTGAAGTAATTCAACATTTTTGGTCACTTACAATTGATGTAACTAATTTAAAGTTTGTGTCATGCTGACCATTCACTTAAAAGGATATTTAAATTTAATGCTGTAATTTACTTGTATGATTGGTAGGAATAGCCCTTTGGGCTATGGAAATTGATACTCTAATATAAATTAATACTTTATATAGCTGCATGTGCCAATTTCTTTGTAAAGTAGCTACAACCCTATACAAAGTAGTTCTATTTAAAAAAATATTAGTTTATATTTGGTTAGTACAGAGTGCCACTTTTGCAATTGCAGTCATTTAGGGACATAACCGCATTATTTAGTAGGTGCAGTTGCTTAAAAACTTCCTACTTTACCAGTGTCCTTGCTTGATTTTTTCTAAAATTTTGCTTTGAAATTTAAACTTTTACCATTAATTATCTACAGGGTATATCCCTAGTTGATCTTAGGCCCTGAATGGCCTCAAAAGCCTTAGCTTGGTTTATTTAACTTGGATCATTCCAATCCAATATGAGTACTAGCAATAATTTGTATTTATAAGATTAACCAATTAAATTTTGAAGCTTGCATAAGCATAAGACACCGAAGTGTCAAATTTTTTAAGTGCTAGTTGAAGTGATGCAGTTGCATTTATAGCAAATGTTGAATATAGTAATTGACATTTTATATTAATGTATTATATTCATGTAATGTATAATTTATATTCTGATTAAAATTCAATAAAATCTATTAAAATGTGTAGTATTTTTAATCAAATCTGAAATACTTGGAACTTATGGTGTTTCCATTTCCAGGTTATACTTGAAAGTCTACAGTAAATTTCTAATAGATGCTCTTGAAGGGAGAACCGGAAAAATTACTTATAAAGCTACACTATCTGGACGTATCTTTAACATGAGTATCTTTTGGATTTTCTTATATTAATCGGTTTCAAGGGTGGAAATTATAGATACAACGGTAAGAGTTCTCAAATTAAAGTTTGATTACATAAAATTCTGATAATGGGTAACTGTTTTTGGTTAATTAGTTACTTAAAACTTTATATTTTTTTCTTGTAGCTTAATCCTGCTACCATGATTATTTATATAGCACATAGGGCCATTCATCTATAGTAAATTTGAAATTTTCAACTTACTCAGGTTACATAATCATTCAAGGAATAGGGGTGTCAACTAAGTATATATTTCGGAATTAAGTATAACTCTGTAAAAATGTTGCATCTACAAGTAAACTCCAGAAGTGAATTCTAATAGCACTTTATTTGTAACTATTGTGACTTTTGGTTTTACATACTGTTTAATTTCTATTTGAGTGTTTAGTTACTTCAATATTAGTGGAACTTGGCTTCGTTACTAGAAATATTAATTTTTCCAATTAATGAAAGCTTTTAAGATTTAAATTAACAATTAGTTTACCAGAGGATTACATTTATTTTTCAGTGTTTTGTTCTTAAATTTGCCCTAATTTTAAAATATTCCTAATATACTAAGTAAAAAGCACTACTAAAAAACTAATAAATTTCATGTTATCAGATTATACCTAGTTATTTTCTAAAACTGGGAAAATAGGAATGTTAATTTACAATGCAAGGGCAGACATTACAAACCTTATACTGTACTATATTTTATAAGGTTCATATTTTTAAATTTACCAAATTTTATAGACGCTAATAATTACCTCTGGAGGAATCTGCAAATATACAATATATTTTAAATATTTTCAATGCTGTTAACTATTGTACTGAAGTGATAGTTTAGTGCTGTCCATAAATTGACATGGCTAAATCATTGAATATAAAAAATTATGGTTTCTTGGTGAGTAAACCACAAGCTTCATGCAATCAGCAAGGCCTAATTTACCAGTGTAACTAAGTTTTACCCCATGTATTTTGGCCGGAATTATCTCGATTGTGGCACTGCCAGTTTTTAGTAAAGTACATGAATCAAATCTAAAGGGCAAACCGCCTCACTGCAGTGTTCTTGGTTCTGTCAATGAAAGAATAAATTATGCCACTATTCTAGTATCTTGTTTAGCCCTGCATCAACCTGAAACTTTTGTATCCTGCCCTACAGTAGTTAACTGCATCGGTTTCAATATTTGTACAATATCTAGAAATTTAAAATCTTATTGATCGGTTAGTGTGCTTGAAAAATTTCAGATTCGGAGCCATCTTAGTTCATAAATCAGTAAAAACTTAAACCCTTGCAGATGCTTTGTGATTACCACTCATAATGGCAGTTATCAAACTGCATATTCATGGAGTAGTCTTACATCTGTACTGTACTAAGATTGACATAATTAAGTACCTAGGTGTAGACGTAGGTTTCATACTTTTCCCACAAGTTTTAACCTAGGAACGATTCAACAAACTATGGCTTAGCTAGCTTTGCTAGCAGTGTTTTGTTACTAGATCCATGAGTGTTCTTAGACTATCGACGTCCTAGCTACTCGCTATTGCCACCATCTGAGTCTAATGTGGTTTGCCTCTTGTGCTGTGCTAGATCATGTGGTCGGCACTATTACCAGGCAATGCCTGTCGATCATAAGAATTCGAGGGACAGCAATTGACCATGTCAGAAGTTTGAGCTCGCCTTTTAAACTTATATGTTGAGTTCATGTTAGTTGGTCAGCTTTGTTACCAGGCAGTGCCCGTCACTCGTGTGAACTCCATGGGGAGCAATTATGAGCACGTGTAGGAAGTGAAAGTAGGAGGGGTAAACATAGCTGCTGTGTTCACGTTTGTAATTTGGGTAAGGAAGGAAGACATTTTCACTGTATCTGCCAATAAAATTTGTTCTTAGACTTTAGCAATGATAAAGGTTATATGCATGCATATGAAGTTATGCTTCAAATTTTTGGGGATCCATTGTTTTGTGCTTTTATCAAAATAATGGTATGAGCAATCTTTCACTCATGGGTACTAAGTATGGCTAACCCCTTGCAGTGATATGGTGCAGCATTGTTTCAATAAAGTTTTCCTTTATTTCAAACTTACTTCTTTGTAATGTTGCTGAGTTATAAGAAAATGTCATATTTCATTAAAGGTATAATATGATGCCCCTCAAGTGGAAGACTACACTTTGTCGTCTTCACATTGGTCACACATTGACAATTTCTGAGGACTGATCAGATGACTGTTCCCCTAATAGGGAGGCATATTTGACCAAACTCCATACATTTGGTACCTCAAATAGGTGCTTGGAGGCTCAAGAGGATGGCAGGTTCATCCTTGCAAGAATTCTTGGGAATTTCAAAATGGATCAATCTGGGCTTGATCAGCTCTTCTCAGTCCAATGGTTAAACAGAAAGTACCTGTTTATGCATAGATTTTCCGTTTAGCCATCGATCTTTTCTCAGTGAGAATAAAGATATGGAGCTAATCTAGATCTGGCAACCTTGTTTGTTGCTAGATCCATGCCTTTAGTCTTGGCACTTCCTACATCATGACCACTGATTCCAGCCACCAATTATGGGTCTGGAAAGTGTCCATCGATCATTTCCCTGTAAGGGTGCTATCACACAGCTGGACAGTACCTGCTTGTTGGGGAGCACCAATGAGCATAAATGTCAGCAGTGAGATCATGATAGGTAAACCACCTCACTGCCATGTTCAACTTGTGCAAAAATTTGATACCCTATTAGGCCCATGATTCCAGAAGTAACCTATTTAATGTAAGACTGCTGTCAGTTTTTGGGTCTTGTCCTCCATGAAATAACCATGTTATATAAAGTTTGCCTATTGATACTCTAGGTCAATAGGCATAGGAGGAGGAGATATGTTTGAACTTTTTACGACTGGGAAAAGGTTTGGTCTATTTTAATTGGTGTTAATTTGTAGTGACTGCTGATTGGCAGTCTATGCATAAATTGTGGGATGCTCTTACAGTTCAATTTTGTAGCAATTCCATTTCAATGTAGGTTTATTTACATTCTAATCGTTATCACCATGGTAGAATTATTTACTGCATTAGACTGGAACGAACCGTTTTTCTGTAAACTAAGCTCGACTTGGTGGAGCACCTATATTTAGTCATATCTGCACTTTGTCGCATTTTTTGCCCAGTGGGCGAGTAGGTCATGGCGCTAATCAAGATTGCTAGAACTTTAGTTTCTTGCCACTAATCATGGACTAGTTATGTTTGGCAGTAATCTATTGCCCTGTTGTATAGAAGTGCCCTTCTTTATTTCACATTACCTGCACTCCTCCTCCCTTACATACACAATTTCCAGCTCCTCCTGACTGCCCTAACCCAGCTCTGGGTCATATGATCAATTGTACGAATCATTTTACATCGTGAACTCTAGTATGATGATGAAAAACCTTTGGTCAGAATTGACTGTTGCATTGGGTGAGGAAAAAAGTACCATGATCAGGATTTGATGCCTCTGGTTGATTTAATGTGAAAGTCATAAGATTTCAATAAGTTGCATGCGTTGAATGGATGTACTAGGAGTGTCCTCATATTTTGTACTAGCACTTGATCTAGTTTTAAGCATTTTGTTTATAATGTATTACAATTTTGTGTTAAATTTTAAACACTAATCCCAGATGTCCTGGAAACCTTAGCAAAAAATGTTGGAAAAGATTTTCAGGCATTATTTCGGCCCCTATATTTACTATACCATTTGTTCAGTTTCCTCCTTCCAAGTTATTGTTAAACCGCTTACTTGAAATCTCGACCACTAGGTTTTCCATTTGAACACTAGCACAGAATACCATTCCAGGCCCTTGTGTCAGGCTTATTTAAGTAACCAGTTTATTGAAAACTGCAAGCTTATAACTGGTGGTATCATTAAACTGGAGGCTCATTAACAATGTCAACCAACACAAAACTTTTTATTTAATCTACTATTGTTACATTAAAATAAATCTTCATTTAAATCTGATAGTGATTAATATCTTTGGTTACAGAATTCCAAACTGCTGATATGCTACAGTGGACAAAGCTCTTCTTCCTGTGAATCAGGTTACGCAAACTGTGGTATTGAAGTTTGACTGTACATTGGATTGCATCTCTCTTCTACTAATTTATTCATAATTTGGGTAAGGTCCAATCGTAATTTGATGAGTATCATTTCCTGTAGTATTTTTTATACTAAGTCAAATGTACAGCCATTGATTATTTAATGTAAGCTTTCAGTATTATTGATGTTATTAATTTACATTGTGATGAGTATCAATTCATGTAGTATAGGCTTTATACTTAAAATGTAATTATCGTGTAAATGTACAACCATTGATTATTTATTGTAAGATTTCAGTAATTAGGAACTTGAATTAATTAATTTACCACTTAATTCAATTGTTTAAAGCAAATCTTGTTTATAAAATTATATGTAAAGTGTTCAACATAGTTAAACATTTAAAAGCTATGAGATGCATGTACAAGCAACGTTCTAAAATGTCTGGCAGGATGTAGTGGAGATAAAGTAACCTAAGTAATCTATAGGTCCCTATTAAAACAAAAGCTTATAGTACAGGGAAAAGCTTATAGTACAGGGAAAATTTACAACAAATTATTTAGTGACTCATTTATTAATTTTCAATCATTTATTACATGAATTTTACATAACTAATAGTGCCTTCATCCTGCAGGTAACAGAAGAGGCAAAAGATATTGCAGGGCAACGAGATGTTAAAAGAAGGCAATGCAAAGAGCAGCAGCAGAAGAGGCAAAAGAGAATGCAGGGCAACGAGATGTTAAAAGAAGAGAACAGGCAGGCAATGCAAAGAGCAACAGCAGAAGAGGCAAAAGATATTGCAGGGCAACGACATGTTAAAAGAAAAGTGGGCAATGCAAAGAGCAGTAGCAAAAGAGGCAAAAGAGATTGCAGGGCAACGAGATGTTAAAAAGGCAATGCAAAGAGCCGCAGCAGAAGAGATTGCAGGGCAATGAGATGTTTAAAGAAGAGATTGCAGGGCAACGAGAGCAGGCAATGCAAAGAGCAGCAGCAGAAGAGGCAAAAAATATCGCAGGGCAACGAGATGTTAACTCTTAAGTCGAAGATGATGACAGAAGAAGGATAACGAGAAGTAACGCAAGAAGCGGTGGCAGGGCAAGAGAAAGAATAGGGTATCATAAATTTGGAGAAAATAGTCTTTTCCTGCAAGTTTGTCAAAACTCCCCCTGGGCTCCTCCTCGACAGTGCCAGGCCCCTCCTCGACAGTGCCGGGCTCCTCCTGCAGGCCCCTCCTCGACAGTGCCGGGCTCCTCCTGCAGGCCCCTCCTCGACAGTGCCGGGCTCCTCCTGCAGGCCCCTCCTCGACAGTGCCGGGCTCCTCCTGCAGGCCCCCCCTCGACAGTGCCGGGCTCCTCCTGCAGGCCCCTCCTCGACAGTGCCGGGCTCCTCCTGCAGGCCCCTCCTCGACAGTGCCGGGCTCCTCCTGCAGGCCCCTCCTCGACAGTGCCGGGCTCCTCCTGCAGGCCCCTCCTCGACAGTGCCGGGCTCCTCCTGCAGGCCCCTCCTCGACAGTGCCGGGCTCCTCCTGCAGGCCCCTCCTCGACAGTGCCGGGCTCCTCCTGCAGGCCCCTCCTCGACAGTGCCGGGCTCCTCCTGCAGGCCCCTCCTCGACAGTGCCGGGCTCCTCCTGCAGGCCCCTCCTCGACAGTGCCGGGCTCCTCCTGCAGGCCCCTCCTCGACAGTGCCGGGCTCACCCTGCAGGCCCCTCCTCGACAGTGCCGGGCTCCTCCTGCAGGCCCCTCCTCGACAGTGCCGGGCTCCTCCTGCAGGCCCCTCCTCGACAGTGCCGGGCTCCTCCTGCAGGCCCCTCCACGACAGTGCCGGGCTCCTCCTGCAGGCCCCTCCTCGACAGTGCCGGACTCCTCCTGCAGGCCCCTCCTCGACAGTGCCGGGCTCCTCCTGCAGGCCCCTCCACGACAGTGCCGGGCTCCTCCTGCAGGCCCCTCCTCAGCTCCTCAATAATTTTGTGTCCGTATAATTTGCAGACAGTAACAACTGCAGCAATCCAAATATATCTTGTTTCAGCAGCTTCGTATTGGAAACCCTGAGTATTGTAATTAAACCTGCAATATATAAAGGGTGTTATGACTTGTTTTCTAAATAAATTTGTCTTTAACATAAGGTTTATTATTTGATAATAAGGTTTATTATTTGATAATAGCCAAAATAAGTAATTTTGAACCTATAATCGTATATGCACCTTAAAGATTTTAGAAAAAATTGTAAAATTTACACTTGTCCACACCTTCACTATGGACCATGGATTCGGAGAATAAAAAGGGTGAAAATTGTACCTGTTGTGGTGAAAATTGTACCTGTTGCGGGCAACTCCATTTCCTAGTCCACACTTAATTTTAGGGGTAACTATTTTAGTCAGTAACTTCAGAATTCGACTTGGCTTTTACCATCTACGGTCAATTAGAAATAAAGTCTAAATTCCCTTTACAATCATTTAGAATTGACGAGTAAGATATATTCAGATCAAATCCCCCAACTTGGACTCAATTAGTCCAACTCCCTAGCTTGTATATACTTGGATTACTGTGAATACTCACTTGAATTTAACTCCCTAGCACATTCACTTCAATTTCTCTTCAGCTCATGAACTTGGATTACTCTCCAGTTTTATTCCCTTTGATTAAATTCCTACCTTAATCACTTTTAAACTTCCCTACCTTATTCACTTGGATTAAACTCCCTAGCTTATTCACTTGGATTAAACTTCCTACCTTATTCACTTGGATTAAACTCCCTAGCTTATTCACTTGGATTAAACTTCCTACCTTATTCACTTGGATTAAACTTCCTAGCTTATTCACTTGGATTAAACTTCCTAGCTTATTCACTTGGATTAAACTTCCTAGCTTATTCACTCAGATTAAACTCCCTAGGTTATTCACATGGACCAAACTAGCTTATTCACATGGATTAAACTCCCTAGACAAGCACATTCACTTTAATTACCCTCCAGCTTAACGTTAATTTCTCTCCACATTAATCTCATGGATTACTCTCCAGTGTATTCACTTTGATCAAACCCCATAGCTCATTCACTTTGATTAAAACCACTATCTTAAACTCCTAGCTTACTCACTAGGATTAAACTCTAGCTTATTTACTTTGATTTCTCCTTCCAGCGTAATCCCATGGATTACACTCCCCAGCTTAATGCTCATTCACTTTGATTAAACTCACTAGCTTAAACTCCTTGGCTTATTCACTTGGATGAAACTCCCTAACTCATTCACTTGGATGAAACTCACTAACTCATTCACTTCGAAGAGACTCACTAGCGGATGAAACTCACTAACTCATTCACTTTGAAGAAACTCACTAGCTCATTCACTTCGATGAAACTCTATACCCCATTCACTTTGATGAAACTCTATACCTCATTCACTTATATGAAACTCGATACCTCATTCACTTAAATGATACCTCATTCACTTATATTTAACTCGATACCTCATTCACTTATATTTAACTCGATACCTCATTCACTTATATTAAACTCGATACCTCATTCACTTATATTAAACTCTTATATTAAACTCGATACCTCATTCACTTATATTAAACTCGATACCTCATTCACTTGTATTAAACTCGATACCTAAACTCGATACCTCATTCACTTGTATTAAACTCGATACCTCATTCACTTATATTAAACTCTTATATTGAACTCGATACCTCATTCACTTATATTAAACTCGATACCTCATTCACTTATATTAAACTCGATACCTCATTCACTTGTATTAAACTCGATACCTCATTCACTTGTATTAAACTCGATACCTCATTCACTTGTATTAAACTCGATACCTCATTCACTTGTATTAAACTCGATACCTCATTCACTTGTATTAAACTCGATACCTCATTCACTTGTATTAAACTCGATACCTCATTCACTTCGATGAAACTCGATACCTCATTCACTTCAATGAAACTCGATACCTCATTCACTTCAATGAAACTCGATACCTCATTCACTTCAATGAAACTCGATACCTCATTCACTTATATTAAACTCGATACCTCATTCACTTGTATTAAACTCGATACCTCATTCACTTGTATTAAACTCG
This sequence comes from Palaemon carinicauda, assembly GCF_036898095.1. NCBI lineage: Eukaryota > Metazoa > Arthropoda > Malacostraca > Decapoda > Palaemonidae > Palaemon > Palaemon carinicauda. Next base: position 173,437,157 of record NC_090730.1, read on the forward strand.
ATACCTCATTCACTTGTATTAAACTCTTATATTAAACTCGATACCTCATTCACTTATATTAAACTCGATACCTCATTCACTTGTATTAAACTCGATACCTAAACTCGATACCTCATTCACTTGTATTAAACTCGATACCTCATTCACTTATATTAAACTCTTATATTGAACTCGATACCTCATTCACTTATATTAAACTCGATACCTCATTCACTTATATTAAACTCGATACCTCATTCACTTATATTAAACTCGATACCTCATTCACTTATATTAAACTCGATACCTCATTCACTTATATTAAACTCGATACCTCATTCACTTATATTAAACTCGATACCTCATTCACTTATATTAAACTCGATACCTCATTCACTTGTATTAAACTCGATACCTCATTCACTTGTATTAAACTCGATACCTCATTCACTTCGATGAAACTCGATACCTCATTCAAACTCGATACCTCATTCACTTGTATTAAACTCGATACCTCATTCACTTGTATTAAACTCGATACCTCATTCACTTGTATTAAACTCGATACCTCATTCACTTCAATGAAACTCGATACCTCATTCACTTCAATGAAACTCTATACCTCGTTCACTTCAATGAAACTCTATACCTCGTTCACTTCAATGAAACTCTATACCTCGTTCACTTCAATGAAACTCTATACCTCGTTCACTTCAATGAAACTCTATACCTCGTTCACTTCAATGAAACTCTATACCTCGTTCACTTCAATGAAACTCTATACCTCGTTCACTTCAATGAAACTCTATACCTCATTCACTTCAATGAAACTCTATACCTCATTCACTTCAATGAAACTCTATACCTCATTCACTTCAATGAAACTCTATACCTCATTCACTTCAATGAAACTCCCTAGCTTATTTACTCCTATTGAACCTTAAACTCTCAATGGTAGCCCTGACTAGATACAGCTAGGGCACAAATTGTGATACTTATCGATAATATCTAAAGGTAATATAGCCCAAGGCAATATGCAAAAACTAATGTAAACTCAAAATACCCTTAATCTCATAATGAATGTTTTGGAAAATTAACATATGCTTTTTGTAGGGCTACCATGCAGATTGGATTAAGACTCAAAGTTGGGAAAAAAATCTTGTGGCTCAATTTTTCTAAAACTATCTCAAGTCTATATAAATTAATTAAACAACTTCAACACAAATGTACTAAACATTTATCCAACAAATTGATTAGAACTTAATTCGTTTAAACTAAGTCAACCCCTTTGATCAAGCCAGAAGCTTCAACAATCTAAGACAAGCTAAAGACCAGAAACCTTATATGAAAAATTCCTGATCAAAGCTTAAACCGGTAGCAAGAATATAATTTAAAAATGCCAGTATTTCATTTGAGTATAATCTCAACCACTTGAACTACTGCCTCAAGCACTTTATAGCATAATCAGTTTTTGTATTTTTCATGTAGTGATTAAGTCCTAATTAGTCCTATTATAGATTATAAAAACGCAAAATTTAAGCTACTATAAACTAAAAAGTTGAACGAACCAGTACACTTTACTGAAAATAATTTTAAAAGCCTTATCCAAACTAAGTTGATTGGAAAGATTATGCCCGTTTGTTATTCACACAGCTGTTTTAAAGTCATGGAAATACACCATCTTTGTTCAAGCTAGAATTTTTTTTAGTGAAAATTTTATTCAAAAGGCAGTAAAGATCACCACCAATACCTTAATTTCCCTAAAAACCCATTTTAAAAATCCATTTTACTTTTGTATTTTCATAAAATCACAACCTCTGACATCAAAGTCCTTTTAAATTTAAGACAAAAATTTATAAAAGCAAATGTCATTTACAGAGAGAGAGAGAGAGAGAGAGAGAGAGAGAGAGAGAGAGAGAGAGAGAGAGAGAGAGAGAGAGAGAGAGAGAGAGAGAGAGTTATAACTTATTCAATACCTTACTTCGAGGACACGAGTTACACATACATTATCAGCCATTGAGAACTTTCAACCAAACCATCCGCCTTATTATAGTTCCTTCCCTCAGGACTTTAGTTCCATATTCAAAGGCATCGTAACTCCGGTAAGCTGGAAGAGAACCAGCATTTTAGAATGAATTCCTTTTAGTAGATTTAGTCAATTTCTTAATTTGCTATTATCATTTACGGTATAAAGAATTATGATACTTCATACGTCAAGTGTTAGAAGATATAAAATTAATTTGTGCCAGACTATGATCAAAGGCCCTAATCAGGTGATTAAAAATACTAAACCAAAATTTGGGAGAGTGCGAAGTGAAAATTTTTTACAAATTGTGAATGAATAAAAGCAATGTTTAAAGGAACTTTATAAAATTTTAAGGAATTAAACTTTAGCAAATGTGTTTTACTGATTTATTAAGCTTCAACGATTGTTAAGATATAAAATTAATTTGTGCCAGACTATAATCAAAAGCCCTAATCAGGTAATTTAAAGTACTAACCCAATATTTGGGGAGAGTACGAAGTGAATTTTACAATTAGTGAATGAATAAAACCAATGTTTAAAGCAACTTCATAAAATTTAAAGGAATTAAACAAACTTAAAAAATATTTTTACCGATATACCGGTAGACTCTTACAAATTTATACAATCATTCAGTACTTTCAGTAACTTTTGGTTTCTCATAAGTGTTTTATCTGCTGTGTTCTCAGCTAAGTTTATTTTTGGAATAGTCACTAAATGTTCTTGAATTGTCCGAGTTTTCAGTTTTAAACTAAACTTTCAAAAAATGTCTGGGCTTGAACTTTACTACAGATTACAACATAATATTCTGTTATTGCAATCAGAATGTACACTTATCAGTATGTGATTTAAACAAAATAGAAATATTTATACCTTTATTTAACAAAAGTGGTTTCATGGTTATTCAATACAAAATATCTTCAAAACAGGAACATAGAAGAATGGTTTAAATCTTAAACACAGCTTGACATGTGATTTAATCAGATTTCTTGACGTTGGTGGCTGGTTAAGTTCCATTTGTAGTACCGACGACAATCCTGAAAGAAATGAGACATTACTAACAATTTAAGGATAGTTATTGGCAAGATTAGAGGTCATATTAAAGTGCATTTAAGTTATTTAAGAATCTTCAAAAAATTTATATAAAACTATATAAATTTACATGAATTTATTAATGTATATGAATTTTTATAAACAGATTTATGCTGCAGGTAAAGCCTTGTCCCTCCTAGTTCTAATTCATTGAGAATTTTTTCAACAAAATTAAGTATTAGGAATGGAGTACTTTTAAGCACTGGTAATACAAATGTCTGATCCTTGAAGAGTAACACCAAGAGTAAAGATTAAAGAAACTAATAATTGCTATACAGTACATCACTCATACATTGCAAATACCTTAGATAAGATTCTATCCCTCCTCAGGATTTGCTTCTCACAAATTGAAACTTAGCCTACCTTTCATGACAGACCAAAAAGATTTGTTTGAGATGTCAAAAATGTCTTAAAAATATACTTTTCAAACTAAAAAAAAAAAAACTAATTCCAATTACTATCCCGTTAAAATAAGTTTTCATAGAACAAAGTACTATACAGAAAGGCTATCAACTTAAATACATTAACTACCATAAATCGCCTAACCAAGTGATGTTTGGAACTGTTTACTACCAGCCATAAACAGGCAGTAATATTCTAAAAAAAATTTACCTCTAATGAGTGAAACTTATTTAAATGTAAACCCAAGATTGGAAAATCTTATTCTCGAATTTTTTTTTCTTTAGTCCACATTAACACATCTCACTAATACCCGATAATTCAAGGTTCGCATTCCTTAAAACTAGTCGCTTACAGAAAACTTGTGGTGTACAGAATTTTAAGTTTTCTATTTTAAGGCTATTGCCGTTTTCTTAAATTTTCACAACGTATTACTTTTGTAGTTTATTTCATTAATCTTTCCCCACTGGACTTATTCCCTTTGGAGCCCTAAGGCTTATAGCATCCTTTCCCAACTAGAGCTGTAGCTTAGCAAATAATGGAAAAGTGGTTATTATCTGCAAATAAAATGAGATTTTAGCCATCGCTACCTTCATGACTTCAGTAAAATCAGTTTTTTTTCTCTTAATTAGCGTTCCATTATGTATTAAGGTGGAACGGCTTTTACCCAGTCGAAATTTAAGTGCCACTACGATTGTATGTACTAAACTGACGAGTTCTATTACCCTTAAACAGATCTAGAAATTAAAACTATTTTGATACTGGTATCAATTTAATTTAGTTTTTTGTTCACGTTGAATAGGTACCGTAGGTATAGCTATAATTTTCAACTGGATTCTAAACTGATAAAACCGTAGTTTATCAAATTTTCCATAAAACTATACTGTTCTCAACCGTATTCTTACCCTACTTAGTTATTTTTCATGGGTTGGTGACCGTAATATCATTCCTTAACGTTTTTAGTTTTTTTTTTTTAACTTCAAATCAAGTGAACACAATGCTTCAAATTTACTTAGGATATAAATAAATTACTTTAACGAGATACGGTACGTAATGCAAGCGATTTTAAACATTCTACAAACTTTAGCAACCTATTACATGTATTTTAGGGTAAACTGTAACCATTTGTTACAACTACCTAAAAGTGTCTTCCAAAGACTTTACTTATTAAAGCATAAAGTTTTGATAAAGACCGTAAAATCATGAACTAAAAAAGTATTGAACATTTCCTACATTACTATAGCTGCAGTAGTTTTTTAATAAACGAGCAACTGATAAAATAGTTTCAGATTCTTATCAGAATCTCGACAGTTCAAATATTTTTTACTTTACGCTAGTTTTCAAAAAATTTTACAAGTTTTAAATATTCTATGCTTTCAACAAACCATTAACCCATCATATTAAGATCAGTTTCATGTCCATGGACAACCTGACTGCAATACAATATTAGCAAGAGTTATGCAACATTTTACATGCAACATTTTATACTAAAATTTTACGAAAATATTTTTCACAAATCATTACCCCATATTAATAAGATCAGTAGTAGGTACATGGAAAACCAGACTACAACACTTTAAGGGCATTATGCCACACATTCTAGCACTTCTATTTAACATACTCGGCAAAAACCTAGTCACCCCTCTCCCATCTTGGGACTATGTTAATACCACCTCGTCATTTTAATTAAGTCCCCATTTTGACATTGCATTTTCGAGGTAATTTAAAATGCTTAAAAAAAATTCCCATCTTGATTACAGTTTTATTAAAGTTTTTATAAAAAGTACGTTAGCTATTTTCTTGCATATTCGCGTTTTGAAATCAATGAAAAAGGTTAACTCCCAATCCAGGGATTTTATAAATTTAAAATACCTTTTTTCAACTTTCTATTTTAAACTTTTTAAAGTATTTATAAACAAAAATATGTCGGCCAGTTTACTTTATATTTAAATTCAAAGTGAAAATGATAACTCCCATTTCATATTCATGCTAAATGAGATTTTTGCATAAATTCAAGTCTCTGGATCACCAAGCCATTTAAGAATTTTCCTACCAGCTGTTTCCTAATAGTTAGATCAACAGTTCACACCACTTCATTTTAACCAGATCAAAATTTCTATCAATTATATATCATTGCATCTGGAGAATTAAGTGTGGATATTTAATTAAAATATGAAAGGTACAAAAGGTTATTAGAGAATATCTTATTCTGCATTCATAGTTATTTCTCAGATTTAAGCTAATCTAATTTAAAAAAAGTTCATTAAGAAAAATTTTCAATAATTAACCCAACGAAATAGAAAATCAAATTTAAAATCTGGCTAATATTGGCAGAAATAAACGAAAATCCAATTAAAACCAAAAATTTTTTACTCTGGAAAAAAAAACTCCTTTTAACTAAGAGAAAACGTTATGGTATTAAGGGGGAACTGAAGTAGAACATTTTAGTGTATTGGAGAAACGCGGCCATCCGTCGTACATTTGCGCTGGCACAATGTAAGGGGAGTCTCGTGAGAAACTGAATTCAAAATTATAATCTTAAAAGTACACACTTTTAAACCTCTAAAGAACAATCAAAGAAAAAAAGCTCCAATTTTGACCCAGACAGCTGCCATTGCTCCCCTTACGGAATATTTATGAGTAATATTAAGTCACCCTATTGGTATAAAAGTTATAAGTCTTGATTAACTAGTGAAATTACATGTACAACACCAGATTCATCAAAGGCGAATAGCTCAGAAAAATCAAAGTTGAGCACTAACTTCAGTTAGAACTATAACCAACCTAGTAATTTATGCAAACCTTTAAAGCTCCCGTCTTGTATAGTAATCCTCCCTCAGATATTTTCTGGAGGCATCTCAAGTCTACTAAAGTCCATACATTTGTATAGATTTACTAAATCTAAACCACAAATTGGCTGGTAATATACAACTGAAAAAAATCATTAATTTCCCCCAGGCCAGGCCAGTATTCACAAGCAAATTCGACAAAGTAGATAAATTTAGTTTGTCCAATAAGCGTTTCGAACTATGCAATAGTTTTGGTAATATAGAACTAAATATCCAAGAAAAAAAAAAGAATTTTACCTTTATATCCACCACAAATACACCGTTTCCCGGCTATACCCCCCCCCCCCTCTTCCTAACGGACACAGGGGGGGAACCTGGGTCTGGGTGGGTGAAAACAGGAAACAATCTAAACACTTTCGAGTTTTGTAAATAGCTACATGACCTAATAAACCCACCTAACCTAACCGGTTAAATTGTAGAGCACGGGACAAATTTTCTAATAAAATCTGTTTTTTCTGCAGTAAATGTGTGCTTTCAATGAATTTTATCTATTTTCACTACAAATATGTTACACTACCATTTTGGATCCCCCTCCCATAACAGAGGGACACAGGTATGACCATGTGACTTTGGGTGTGCGAAAACAGGACAATTTTTATTATTTAACACTGACAGATTTGTAAGAGTTACAGAACCTAATAAATCAGCCTAACTTTACCTAGTAGTTACCAGGCTTCAGAGCTAGTAGGAGGAAAGCCGCCGGACTCTGGCCCAAGTCGCAAACCTGGCCCAAGTCGCAAACCTGGCCCAAGTCGCAAACCTGGCCCAAGTCGCAAACCTGGCCCAAGTCGCAAACCTGGCCCAAGTCGCAAACCTGGCCCAAGTCGCAAACCTGGCCCAAGTCGCAAACCTGGCCCAAGTCGCAAACCTGGCCCAAGTCGCAAACCTGGCCCAAGTCGCAAACCTGGCCCAAGTCGCAAACCTGGCCCAAGTCGCAAACCTGGCCCAAGTCGCAAACCTGGCCCAAGTCGCAAACCTGGCCCAAGTCGCAAACCTGGCCCAAGTCGCAAACCTGGCCCAAGTCGCAAACCTGGCCCAAGTCGCAAACCTGGCCCAAGTCGCAAACCTGGCCCAAGTCGCAAACCTGGCCCAAGTCGCAAACCTGGCCCAAGTCGCAAACCTGGCCCAAGTCGCAAACCTGGCCCAAGTCGCAAACCTGGCCCAAGTCGCAAACCTGGCCCAAGTCGCAAACCTGGCCCAAGTCGCAAACCTGGCCCAAGTCGCAAACCTGGCCCAAGTCACATTAGTAACAAAAATTTCGTGCTTTATAATAACGCAGATTTAACTTTATTGTGCTAGTGCATCATTAATGCGCATTAAATTTTTTTGACATCCTAGCACATCAAGCAGCTAAGCAAGGGCAGCCTCTGTTTAGTTATGGTGGGCATGGCAAATTTAGCAGCAGAAATTACGGTTTGATAAACCATCTAGTAATAAAAAGTATCAAAAAAATTTTTTACTTTGTTTTGAATGTCAAATGACATTTCCTATTAAAGAAAAGCGGAAATTAAAATATCCTCTACACCGTAAAATTCTTGTATCAATATCTTAGAATCTTTGCAGTCTAGGCTAGGTGGACTATTCATGGCCTCTTAATTAACATCCTTAGTTATAATTTCTACTAAAGGAGCATTTATAGTTAATAAAGTTTGAATTTAATTTATTATGTATGATGTAGCCTATCTAAAATGATAATTTGGTAAGAGACGCATATTAACGGATAATTTAAAGGAATACATAAATTTCTGATTTTTTTGGAACTTAATTTAAAAAATTGTTGATATAAGCTAGGGAAAATTGTTATACTTATCCCTCAATAATAAAGGATAAAATGGAATTTATATTCTCAGCAATGATTAATATTTTAAAACTGTCGGGCTTAGTTACCGGAGTTATTTCACAAATTTAAAAAAAAAAATTAAAATTTAAAAACTGTCGGGCTAAGTTACCGGAGTTATTTTACAAATTTTTAAACACATTTTTTTAAATTTAAAAACTGTCGGGCTAAGTTACCGGAGTTATTTTACAAATTTTTAAACTAAAATTTTTTTAAATTTAAAAACTGTCCGGCTAAGTTACCGGAGTTATTCTACATGACCAAATCTTTTAAACTACTTTTGAAAGCTAGTATCCTATGAGCACGTTGGTAAAAAATCTAGTAAATTGGTAAAATCCAAATTTAGTAAAAGATACATTACCCCACGAGTGATTAAATTGCATAATGAGTTACGCAAATCTTACCATGGTTTTAATGTTTTTCTGTCCATTTTTTTGTAGGGGGAAAGAGTAATTAATATTTACCTACTACACCAAGTATTCAGGAATTAAATTAGCTAAAGTATTATATATCTAAATCACTTTTGAAAGATTTCATATCTAAACTAATATTTAGGTTCACTCAAACTAAATGGGTCATTAAACTAACAAATTGGAATAACTACCCATCATCTATTTCAAAGATAAACCTAGTTTATCAGTCAGTCGTATAACTCGAGGGATATAAAGATTAATTTGAATGAACGTAACATAATTAGAAGCAAAACTTGGATAAAAAAAAAATCGTAACCATCAAACCGTAAATGTGGCAACAGTTTCACAAAAATTAATCTGTACACATTGATGAAT
>NC_090730.1:173451123-173467174 GCF_036898095.1 Palaemon carinicauda
AACAATAACCCAGGTTTAATTTTTAGATATTGATGACAGAAACATGATAAAATCTTAAAAAATACTTTATTTAATTTTTCGATATTGATAATAAAACATGATCAAAATTTCAACAATAATTGAATTTAATTTCTAGATATTGATAAAAATGATAACAGCTTTAAAAATTATTCTATTTAAATTTTTCGATATTGACAATAAAAATAGGATAAAAAATGTCAACAATGACCCACTTATATTTTCAATATTGATAATAGAAACATGATGAAAATTTCAACAATGACCCAGTTTAATTTTTCGATATTGATAATAAAAACATGATCAAAGTTTCAAAAATGATTCCATTAATTTTTTTATCATATTGATGATCAAAACATGAAACTAAGCAATGACCAAATTTATTTTTACAATGTTGATAATGATAAAAATGATAAACAAAGCAAAAAGTCACTAAATTAATTTGATTCAATATTCTTTTATTCTTTATTTACAATAATTGATATAGGCGTCAATGAAATTAAATATCAGGTTGCCAGAAAACTTCCAATCAATCAATTAATAAAAACAAAACAAAAAGCGAGCGTATAAATAATCTACCACTCCGGAAATAATCCAAAAACGGATTTATTATATTTTCCCAAAACACCAGATTGAAGTATAAAAGGCTTAGGGTGAAATGAAGTGCAGCTGAATTTATATTGGATATAGAATTTCGCAGAGGACTTTCACATCCAGCCTACAACACTGGATGTAAATTGACCTTTTATTTATAGAGCCGCAGCGGAACCTGGTCTGATATTGAATATACTTGAAACGTTATTTATTTCTATTCGTTTTTAGTGGCGATAGTTCAACGTAGTGGAAGGGTTTGTGTATCGTGAGGATCAGCTAAGCTGTACTATAGTCCATTTCTTTTAGCGAGGCATATTTGCACCGACTCGCACCGGTGCCCTTTAAGCTCGGAAAAGTTTCCTGATCCCTGATTGGTTGGACAAGATAATTCTAACCAATCAGCGCAAATCTGCCTCGCTAAAAGGGCACCGTTGTAAGTCGGTGCAAATCTGCCTCGCTAAAAGAAATGGACTATAGTCAGGGTTACGCATACTACATTGGTTTGCTGTGAAGGATCAGGCTAAAGTCCCCCTCCATCAACAATCAACAGTGACCAGCGTGGTGATGAAATAGTCAAACCTGAGACATAAATAAGGACATGTCTGAAGCCTTTGTCCTACTTATACTACGTTGGTTTACTGTGAATACTCAGACTTAAGTCTCCCACCATTACTTATAAACAGTGACCAACGTGGTTATGGAATAGCCAAACCTGAGACATAAATAAGGTTGTCTGAGGCCTTTGTCTTACCCATACTACGTTGGTTTGCTGTGAAGGCTCAGACTAAAGTCTCCCACCGTTACCAATCAACAGTGACCTGCGTGGTGATGAAATGGACAAACCCCAGACATATAAATAAGGACATGTCTGAAGCCTTTGTCCTACACATACTATGTTAGTTTGCTGTGAAGGCTCAGATTAAAGTCTCCCACCATTACCAATCAACAGTGACCAGCGTGGTAAATGAAATGGCCAAACCCTAGACATAAATAAGGACATGTCTGAGGTCTTTGTCCTACACATACTACGTTAGTTTGCCGTGAAGGCTCAGATTAAGTCTCCCACCGTTACCAATCAACAGTAACCACCGTGGTGATGAAATAGCCAAATCTGAGACATAAATAAGGACATGTCTCAGGCCTTTGTCATGCTGTGGATTAGAAACGGGTCCAACTTATAAACGGATTACGTCACCGTGTTAATGATGGGTTTCCCTACATTATAAGCGATACCTTCCTATCCATAGTAAAATATGTTTTATATCAAGACAACGGATGATACCTACCTACTTTGTTTCAGGGACGGACGGACGCAGGGAATACCTTCCGACCACTGCAGTGATTGACAACTAATGTAAACAACACTGTTCATTTGTTTCTTCTTCTTCTTTTGCTTTTAGTAGAATTATGGTCCTCTTTTCGAATCCCAATAAGAGATAGCACTGGGATATGACATTCAGAATCTATGAGTGACTCGCAAGTAATTTTTTATATTCTTAATTTTCTTTCATTAATGTCTCGGTGTATATTGACTGTCTTACAATTCAGGAAGTGAATTAATCTTTATATCATAGAGCCTTTTACGTCTGAATATTGTTTTCTGTCGTAAAAGAACACTACGAAATTCTTTACCTTTATTTAAAAACACCCACATACATATATGTTCATACAGTATGTATGTAATGTATATATGCATGTCTATACTATTGGTAACTTCACCCCGGCAAAAATAATCAACTTGTATCTATTATTATTATTATTATTATTATTATTATTATTATTATTATTATTATTATTATTATTATTACAAGTTTAGGTATAACCATAGTTGGAAAAGCAAGATGTTAAAAACCCAAGGGGTCCAACAGAGAAAAATAGCCAAGTGAGGAAAGGAAACAAGGAAATAAAATAAAAGAAAAGTAATAAATAAATACATAAAGTACATAAATAAATAGGTTTCATAATAAAACATCATTTGTATTTATCTCATTTTATTAAAAGAAACAACACAAGACACGGAAACAATAACACCAGAGAACTCTCTCTCTCTCTCTCTCTCTCTCTCTCTCTCTCTCTCTCTCTCTCCTATACACTTGTTGATTCTCTCTTCCTCACAGACATATATATCTCACCATCAATTTGTTTAACACGGAAACATTCATAATAACATCCACAGCGTATCACAGTTGTAGCCCCCATAAGTTTGTAAATCTTGTAGTTTACAAAAAAGAGAAAATCTAAATCACTATTCATATATAAAACTCTTGCTTACAGTTTCAACTATCTATACTTTATATAATATTCATATATATATATATTTATAGTCACTGCCATATTTCACAATATATTTACACATAGTTCAGCAGTGCTTAATCTCAAACATTTACACATCGTTTCAAAACATATTCGTCATTGTCTTTTTTAAGTTTCCAAAAATAGTTTGTTTTTTTTTTATCTTATGATCGTTTCGGCTTAACCTCAGCTCATAAAGTCTCGTTATATTGGCTCATTATTCTCCACTATGGCTCTTACAATGGCTCTTACAATGGCTCTCACAATAGCTCTCACAATATCTCTTACAATGGCTTTTACAATAGCTCTTACAATGGCTCTTACCTTACGCCATCTGTCCACCTTTTTTATCAACATTTTACATTTATTGTAAGATTAATGAGATTTTATATACAGTAATATGTAAAGTAGCGGTAAAACTGAGGTATTTGGACAAAATATTTTTAAAAGTAAATATTTTACTATTTACAATCGGATATTTAGGAGCAGAAAATATATTAGAAAACTGAAATGATATTTTTAAACATGAATTCAATCAAAAACACAATTAAATCTATAATGTGAACTTGTAACACAGCTAATAAAAAATCCAGAAAAAGAATAGATTTTGTTATCCCAAAATTTAATATAAAACAATTAAATCTATCATTTGAACTTGCAACATAGCAAAATCAAAATTCAAGAATTTTTTTTTGTTTATATCCAAATTCAATAAATAACATTAAAGTATCATTTGAACTTGCAGCATAACTAATAAAAATCCCCCCACCCCCCAAAAAAACTCTAATTCGTTATCCACAAATTTAGAAAACCACACAATTAAATATACTTTAATTTGCAACAACGCTGAATGAAATTAAAGAAAAAAATCTAAATCTTGACCCCCAAATTAAAAAAAAAAAAAATTGAATATATCATTTGCACTTGCATTTTGAAATAATTTCCTTTAATTTTGTATAGATTATAAAGAGCTTTCAGACTGTACTCCCTCAATATTCATGTAAAACTAAAAAACTTACATAATCTTCCGTCGAAGTACATAGCTAATATGAATCAACACCCACCCACACCCCTCAAAAAAAAAAAAAAAAAAAAATCGTTATCCATGAATTTAGACAAGAACACAATCAAGTCTATTTGAATTTGCAACAAAGCTACATAAACTTCAAGGAAAAACTCAAAATCTTGAACTAAAATTCAATAAAAAACGCAATAAAATATATCATTTGAACAAGCCACATAGCTAATAAAATGTAAAAAAATATCTTGGTAAAAATCCCAAATTCAATAAAAACTCAATACAATTTACCATTTGAACTTACAACATAGTTATTACAAATTACAGAAAAAAATACCTTGTTAGTAATCCCAATTTCAATAAAAAAACACTACAATTTATTATTTAAACTTGCAACATAGTTAATAAAATTACAGAAAAAAAAATCTTGTTAATAATCCGAATTTCAATACAAAAACGCAATACAATTTATTATTTGAACTTGCAACATAGTAATAAGAAATACAGAAAAAATAAATTGTTAATAATCCTAATTTCAATAAAAAAACTCAATATAATTTATCACTTGAACTTGCAACAGAGTTAATAAAAATTACAGAAAAAAAATACCTTGTTAATGATCCCAATTTCAATACAAAAAACGCCGTACAATTTATTATTTAAACTTGCAACATATTTAATAAAAATTACAGAAAAAATATCTTGTTAATAATCCCAATTTCATTAAAAAAACGCAGTACAATTTATTATTTGAACTTGCAGCACAGATAATAAAAATACAGAAAAATATCTCTTTAAGGGAAAACACGCATGTAATAAATATATAACCTTCAGCAATATAAAATACAAAATCCCAAATAGAAAATTAATAACCTTTTCTATGACACACACATCTTCCACTTTTATTAACTGGAGAGCACATGACATTGTACCATTATTTGACCATTACTGCCTTTCCAATAGCCTTTTTTTTTTTTTTTTTGGAAGTTTGAAAAGCAAGATATATTATTCGTAATGACCTCATTACGAATTACATAATCCCGAGAGTTTCAACATCTCGGCCTTTTCAAGTTAGGAAAACTTGTATTCAAGAAGGAAGTCGTTAGGGCTTCTTACAACGATTATGATTGTCGTTATTCTCTGTGAGCATTATTAGAATTTCGATATTCCAATTAGCAGTATGTATCGTTAATGTTGGGAAAAAAATGAAAAAAATATGAATAATTTTGCAGCTGTTATCAGGTTGTAGGTTGTTTGATAATGTTATTCATGATGGGTTAGTAACGTTATGAATTGTTTTTTCATATAGCATACATGCATATGTTGCCATATAAAAAATTATATATATATACATATATATATATATATATATATATATATATATATATATATAATTTATATATATGTATATATATATACATATATATATATATATACATATATATATATATATATATATATACATTCTATATATATATATATATATATTTATATATACATATATATATATATATATATACATATATATATATATATATATACCACGGTGCCTTCATAAACATATATGTAATTATTCAAATAAATATTTTCCACATCATTACAAAGAAAAGTTATCATACTGTTATTTTATGGAAGCTATAAAAGGTAAAAATTAATGAGGATAATAACAAATAGACGAAAATCAAAGAGTCTATAAGTAGAGAAAAATAGTTGTTTTTAAACCTCTAAAATATAAAAAAAAAAAAAATCCACAGTGGTTTCATTTGTCTTTTATCATCTCCTACAGGCTTTAGATTTTTTCCTCAGAGGTATTTCGACAATATTTTTTCGTGAGTTTTTTTCTTCTTTTGGCCTTTTCTTTTGGTAGCCTTTTAGGATCAAGGTTAATGAGTCTTTTCTTTTTACCCAGCTATTGAAGAAATGTTTTGTTGGTCTCAAAGGTCTGCTAATTGGAAGGGAGAGTAATTTTTTACCTACCCATCATCAAATTCACTAATTACATATATCTGCCTATTAATTAATAACTTTTGTTTGTTTTTTTAATTATTTGTGCAAACCTTATTTTTGCCAAAAAGATTTATTAATAACTTCTGTTTGTTTTTTAATTAGTTGTGCCAATCAGATCCCCCCCCCCCAAAAAAAAAAAAAATTCTGATTATAAGAAGCAATGTAAAAGTTTTTTTTCGAATTTATAGAAACGAACCATAATATTTCTCTAGGGCCTCAACTTAAAAAAAATTGTCACTGATAATTATAAATTACCCTTTATCCTATTTTCTGTTTGAAAAAAAAAAATCACGTGCCCCAAAATCACCAAATACACTAATTAACACATATCGGCCCATTTATTAAAAACTTTTTATTTGGTTTTCTAATTAGTTCCGAAAACTAGATTTATCTCCCTCCCCCCCCCCAAAAAAAAAAATCATAAATTTTGTTTATTATAAGAAGCAGTGAAAAAGTTTTTGGAAATTGTAGAAATTTTTCATAATATTTTTCTTGGGGATTAACTGATAAAAGAATTATGAAACCGATGATTATCAATTATCCTTTAGCCTGATTTCTATTGAAAAATAATGACATGCCCAAAAATCACCTACATATCACTATCATTCTTCTCTGTCACCATTCTGTCACAATACATGCCATGAAAATTCCTCTTCTGGTAACACCATACCAATAATTAATTTCTCTATTGAAGTGATGGCGATTTATCAATTCTATGACAGGGAAGAGATAAATGCTTAGTTACCCCAACTCAAGGCCACTTAATGACACCATTACACACGAGCAAAATAAATATTTCCTTTGACCTGTTCTATTTTTCTTCTTGGCTGAGGTATATCCATTCGTAAATTAGGAATCTGTCACACGTTACAAAACGTAAAAAAAAAAAAAAAAAAAAAAATATCTATGCACAGTAGGTCCGAAGGCTACTATAAACACTCGGTCACCCACTGCTCTTGTGGGAGGGTTGGCAGGCCTGGTTGTGGCTCGTGATTGCCAACGCGTAGTAAGTTTTTTCACTGCCTTTCGTTCCTTGATGTCATAATGCTTCGCTCATTGTGCACCGATACTTTTTTCACCTTCTGTACACTTCTAATGAGCACTGGGAGACCATTTTCCGTAAGCTAAGTGAGGTTTAAAACAGACGTCACAGACCTGTTCTTTCAAAAGGCATTTCGCCTCTGGATTTTTCCTTTTAATTAGCAGGTCTAATGACTGATAGCACCTTTTCACTGAAGTAGAAATATTGTACAGTTTATCAACTACGATTACATTTTCCTTATATATCTGGCTATTCTCGATACCAGGAGAAATCAACCAACAATTTAGTCTCTTTTTTCCATTTTTATATTCACACAACACTTAAAAATAATGGTCCTTTGTTCGCCAAAGTTACTTCGTTCAAAGGCTCCATTCCACATCCACGCACGACGAAAACAAAGATTGTCTTTTATTCTTTTTCCCGGTTCTTGGAAACGAATGCTGAAGGAACGACTCCACGCCCTGGGGAACCTCCTTCCAGAATCGCAAGATCCCTTTTGATATAAATACACCCGAAAGAGATAAGGGGAAGCCTTTCCAGGAAGGAATTCTTTCTTAGTGATGCCTCCAGTGGGTTACTTGGGAGTGTGTGTGTGTGTTTGGTGACAACAACCTATATCATGTAAAAAAAATAATTCAAAATGTCTTGATTAAGAAAAGAAAAGCCCAAGTGTAGATCACTTGCAAGCCCTTGGGAGTGCACGCGTGTGTGTTTGTGTGTGGCGATAACATACAATATGATTTAAAAATATACTTTTTAATGTCTTTATTTGAGAGAGAAAAGGTCAAGTTTAGGTTACCTGCAAACTCTTGGAACTAAGTGTGTGTATGTTTGTGAGGGTGGTGACAACAAACTATGTGATGTAAATAAACATTTCGAAATATCTGTATCTATAAAAGAAAGGATCAAGTGCAGGTCATCTGCAAGTCGAAACGTAAATACAAACTTCTATTTTGGCGTATAATGATTAAAGATTTTTAATAACTGATGGCCTCCGTGTTACGTAAATAAGAAAAACCGTACCAGCGCTTTAATGAAAACTGATATTTCTATTGAATGAAAAATAATGAAGCTCAATACAGATTGCAAGCAAAATAACGAACTTTGAGGAAAAGTCTGAAATTGCAACATTTCTGCAACTCACTGACCTACAGCAAAATATTGATTTCTTCTCACTGCCCTCATGGCTTTGTTTTTCATGTTGTTTATTATGTAAGATGTGTAATCTTTGGTGTGTTTTCCCAGCAACTGTTTGGACATCAAAGGAAACGAGGTCTTTCCAACTTTCTTCAGAAAGTTTCAAACCTGGAAAGAATAAAAATAAGGAGTTTTATAAATCATCTCTTCATATTGTATGAGAATTAAAGTTTAATGCAGAAAAACCTTTATGTTAATTTGTGTATCATGGATTAGGGCTTACTGCTCAGATATCATTAATGATATTACAACGAAAAATACTGAAAATAGTAACGAGAATGATAAAAACTAAATGTGTTTTATTCATACTAACTCTAATTGCATATGCAAGAAAACAAATTTCAAAAGAGATCATGAATAAATTAGCTATATATAATACTGATGATTTTTCAAAACAGAGAGAGAGAGAGAGAGAGAGAGAGAGAGAGAGAGAGAGAGATAATTTAATTCTTAACCTTAAATTAATAAAATAGAATATTTCTCCATCTTTAGCATCCCCTCGCACAACGAAATTACACGACAAACGACAAAATGGACTATGTATTCTCTTAGATGTTAATTATTTTCCCCTTTCCTAATAAAAGTAATAAAGAGCTTCTTCTTTCCTACTGTTGTCCCTACATTAAGGGACCGGTTGCCTGATGCGCTTTCTCCCGTGCCAGATCATCCTTCATCTTATCTCACCATCTAACTCTCAGCTTCCAACTCGATCTTCTTCCCCTAACAGGTTCCTCCCAAGCTCTCCTAACCCCCTCCCTACCATCCATCCTCACCACGTGTCCACACCATCTCAGTCATGACACTTTTATCAGCATTGTAATCTTTACTAAGCCTGTTTTTTTCATTTCATAACTTTACAATTTTTCAAGCTGTGATGTTCCGCTAATTCCGCTCAGTATTCTCACCATTGTTCTCTCAAGCTTTGATCCCTCTTTTTGTCTCACAGTCCATGTTTTCAATCCATATATCCACACTGACCTTATTACTATACAATAGATCTTGACTTTTAGCTGGATTGGCATTTTCTTATCATATACTACCCTGCTACCTCCTTGTAATTCCTTAAAGCTACTTTTACCCTATTCTCAACATCAGCCCCCTAACTTTTATGTAGTAGATCCCAAGTATCTTAATTATTCCACCTGTTTTTATAACCAAGCCTCTACTTTTATGCATAGTTACCCTGTCCCTACCTTCTTTACTGCTCTCCATAGCTTCAGTTTTATCCACATTTACCATCTTGCCACTCTTCCTCATTTTCAGCGGTTTCATAACCAAGCCTCTACTAACCTCAGAGCACCAGATATTGGCAGCTGGCCCACTGGAAGCAGAGAGCAACACTCCTGATGGCTAGACGGAGCTTTCTCTCTGGCTGGAGGCCGAGGATAGATCCTCCGTCAGTGGCCTAGGATTCACCACCGACGTCCTCGGGCTCTCCCCATCTGCATCGACAGCTACTGCCGACGAAGAGCCCCGGAGCACCAGAGACGAGGACGAGGGAACCCGTTCCATCAGCAGCGGATCATTTCGGTTTAGGCTGAGACGATGCTGAGCGTAAGATGGTGCCGGGAATCCTTGGCCATAGGAGGACGAGGAGGGGAGCTCCCTAGGGTAAGACCTCGGCAGGGTGGCGTTGGCACAAGGGTCTTGGGTGTACGAAGGCAGGAACATGGATAATCGACGCTGGTACGATAAAGTAGCATGGATAGAGGACATGTCATAGGGGTAAGGGTTATGCATTGAGTTTCTGTTAGCATTGGCGGGGAAGGAAGGGGAGCTAGGTGTGGAAGACAACCCCTGGAAATAGGAGGAGAGGGCGTGATTGGAGGCGAAATCATGGGGGTACGTAGATGGTCGTGTTGACCGCAGGGTAGGGCTGGTTTGGAGTGGGTGGTGGCCCAACCTTATGCTATCTTCATCCAAAGGTCCCATTGGAGGTTTCTGAAAGATAAAGAGAAAACAAAAATTTATAAATTTACAAATATAAATATATATTGTTTTACTTCAAATTTTGCAAAGGTTATTTCTGATGAAAAATGGCCAAACCCCAGAAATGAATTGACATGTCTGATACTTTTGTCCTGCAGTGGACTAGAAATGGTTGCATTTGCTGTTGTTGTTGTTGTTGTTGTGTACCTATATGCAGACTAAGACGTTAATAGAATTTCATACCGAGGTATTCCCAGACACCAAAGTGAGATACATTTTTCATAATATTTCTTATGAAGAGTCTGTTTTTGTATAAAAATGCGTCAATATTATCATGATGCAACCACGTTTATACATGCCTTCGTATAAATATTCAAAACCAATTGACAAATGAATGACGTATATTGATATTTCATATGCATAATATTCATGAAATGTATTCAATAAAAAAGCTAACCATTATCGACACCCAGAAGGCTTTTATTCAAAATGACATACAGTCAACTTCATGCAATTGTAGTAAGCCACATATCCATTTACTATATGAATTTACAAAAAAAAAAAAAAAAAAAAAAAAAAAAAAAAAAAAAAAAACAATGGCCGAAATGCAATCTAAATATTCCCTTTCTAACTTCAATTAAATCATCATCATCATCATCATCATTATCATCATCATCTCCTTCAACGCCTATTGACACAAAGAACCTTGGTTAGATTTAGCCAGTCGTCTGTATCTTGAGCTTTTAAATCAATACTTCTTCACTCATCATCTCCTATTTCACACTTCATAGTCCTCAGCCACATAGGCCTGGGGCTTCGACGTTTTCTAGTGCCTCGTGGAGCCCAGTTAAATATATAAACTTTTAATGAAACATTCGATTGCATTTCTTAACTTCAAATAAATTTTTAAACTTATTACAATTTTACGAATCATTCGTTTGTAATCAACTATGATATTCAACCCCATGTTATTTCAATATCTCTCAAATATTGTCGTATCAATTTAAAAAACAAGTAAATGATATTTGAAATAATCCTTGATACTTTTAATGCCATAAACAAGCAGTAAAAAAAGTTTTATTTCCTTGTGTAAAAAAATGATATGAAACTGACGTCTGAAATATACATTTCTTATTCTTTATATAAATCAATGATATTGTTCAGTGGCTATTTTCCTCTCGGTAAGGGTAGAAGAGACTCTGTAGTTATGGTAAGCAGCTCGTCTAAGAGAAGGACACTCCAAAATCAAACCTATGTTCTCAAGTATTGGGTAGTACCATAGTCTCTATAACATGGCCTTCCAGTTGGATTGGAGTTCTCTTGCTTGAGGGTACACTCAAGCACTCTATTCTATCTCATTTCACTTCCTCTTGCTTTTGGAAGTTTTTATAGTTTATACAGTACATGGAGATATAATTTAATGTGTTAATATTCTTAAAATATTTCATTTTGATTATTCATTACTTATCTTGTAGTTTATTTATTCCCTTGTTTCATTTCCGCACTGGGCTATTTTTCCCTATTGGGGCCCTTAGGCATATAGCATCTTGTTTTTCCAACTAGGATTGTAGCTTAGCTTGTGATAATAATAATAATAATAATAATAATAATAACAACAACAACAACAACAACAACAACAACAACAACAACAACAACAACAACAACAATAATAATAAATATAATAATAATAATAATGAAAATAATAATAATAATAATAATAATAATAATAATAAAAATAATAAAAATAATAATAATAATAACAACAACAACAACAATAATAATAATAATAATAATAATAATAATAATAATAATAATAATAATAAAAACAACTCTGTCTGCGAGTACGAATCATGCAGGCCAATCTTGCAAGGTGGACCAATGTACGCCTGAACAGAGAGAACAAGGAGGCCCAATTGGAGAAGCTTGTCAAAGGTCCGAGTGTGAGCAATCGACCAGGACATCACAACCAAATTGAATATGATGAGAGAGAGAGAGAGAGAGAGAGAGAGAGAGAGAGAGAGAGATTTAATTATGATAGATATATCTCTTTGGATGAGAGAAAAATATGCAGACCTAGTTGGATGAGAGAGAGAGAGAGAGAGAGAGAGAGAGAGAGAGCAGGGAAGAGAGTTGGATGATAGACATAACTATCTGGATAGGAGAGAGAGAGAGAGAGAGAGAGAGAGAGAGATCTAGTTGGATAATATATATAACTATTTGGATAATATGAAAAACAGATTTAGGTGAGAGAGAGAGAGAGAGAGAGAGAGAGAGAGAGAGAGAGAGAATTTCAAAATTAAAAATATAGTAACCTTGTCTGTGATTGGTATAATAAATCATTGGAAATTTCACTTAATGCTACTGGAGTAATTTTACTAAAGTAACCTAAAAATAATCTATAAATCACTCTACGAAAGTGTTGAGTTTTCGTTTAAAAATGACGGGAATATTTTGATTAGGAACAAATAAGTATTTATATATATATATATATATATATATGTATATATATATATATATATATGTATATATATATATGTATATATACATATATACAGTATATATATATATATATATATATATATACATATATATACAGTATATATATATATATATATATACCATTAGCCGTTTCTATTCCACTCTAGGACAAATCCCTGACATGTCAATTCATACCTGGGGTTTGGCCAGTTTTCATCACCATGCTGCCCATTGCGGAATAGTGATGGTGGAAGACTTTAGTCTGATTGCTCACAGCAAACCAACCTAGTATGGGTAATCCTGACTTGTGATGCTTTGCCGATCATGACAGTACACAAACCTTTTCACCACGATAAGGTATCACCACTCACAAAAGAATTTTGTATTCTCTTTCTTCAAGAGAAAAACTTATACAACTAGAGGGGCACTAAGTAGAGCGCAGACCTCCACAACGGCAGCTTATCTCTCGACATTTTGCATGACCTTGACCTTGACCTTTAACCTTAACATGTACTAGTTGGCGTGGATTTTCTCAAACTTAAATATGAACCAAGTTTGAAGACTCTGTGAACGAAGTTCAAACTTATGGCTAATTACGTGAATTGGACAATTGGCTTGACCGTGACCTCGACTTTTGACCTTAACTTATAAAATTTAATCATATAAAGCCTTCTACATAATGGTTAATCCCTGCAAGTTTCATTACTCTACGATCAAAATTGTGGCCAAGATGTTCACAAACAAACAGTTTACAAAGGCAAACAGGGGCGAAAACATAACCTCCTTCTAACTTCGTTGACAGATGTAAAAATATAGCCTTTCACTCAATAATTATTGTACTACATTTTCCCATTTCTCTATTCCACCAAAACAATTTAAAAAGGATCATACGAAGATTAATATTTGCCATAAAAAACTCTTGACTTCAATCAACTTCCCCTGTTCCTGCAAATCTCCTTTTGAGTGGAGCAGATTAGTTCCTGCTGACTGATAATAAGAACTTGATATAGGATTTTTTTCTTTGTGTTTGTGTGTTTGTTTGTGAACAGCTTCCTGACCACAATTTTAACCGTAGAGTAATGAAACTTGCAGGGATTACTGTTATGTAAAAAGCTTGAAATGATTAAAATTTGGAAGGTCAAGGTCAAAGGTCGAAGCCAAGGTCAAGAAAAATGTTCAATTCACGTAATCAGACATAAGTTTGGGCATTATTGTCAGAGAGACTTCAGACTTGAAAATCCTCTCCAAATAATACATGTTAAGGGTTGTAACATAGTTAATAATAATAATAATAATAATAATAATAATAATAATAATAATAATAATAATAATAATAATAATAATGATAATAATAATAAGTAGATTTTGGTATTAGACCCTCCTTAAAGCATGTTTGCCAGCCATTGTATTCAAATAATGAAAACAACAACAGCAACAACAACAACAACAACAACAATAATGATAATAATAATAATAATAATAATAATAATAATAATAATAATAATAATAATAATAATAGTAATTATATACACGGATACTTGATATATGAATTTACAGATATTTTAATGAATAGATAGATAATAAAATAGAAAAATAGATACATAAATGATATAAAATAGATAGACATATAGATAGTCCTACCTGGCGTAAGAAGGACTGAGGATTCATGTAGTAGTTAGGATCATGTTCCTGGATGTAGTCCTTGGGCATATTCTGAAGGTCGCGATGTAACTCGTGGTGAGCCTCGAGGAGTAGTGGGTCGTTGGCGGCCAATTGCTTGTCCTTCTGCAGCTGCTGCTGCTGCCCCTGTTGAGGTTGAGAGGTTGAAGTGTGTCCTTTGAGGTCGACCTCCTTGGCAAGCCCACTTTTGTATTCCAGGGAAACTTCTTTTACTTGGTGATCTAGAAAAAGGTAGAATAATTGATGATGATTTATATGTCATCATTGATTTGATATTAATGGCAAATTTCGTAATTACTGTTAATTAGTGAATCATTCCAGTTTGGAATGAAAGACTCTGTGAATGAGCTACTGAATCATTCCAGTTTGAAATGAAAGACTCTGTTAATGATATAGTGAATCATCCCAGTTTGAAATGAAAGACTCTGTTAAAGATATACTGATTCATCCCAGTTTGAAATGAAAGACTCTGTTAATGATATACTGATTTACTCCAGTTTGAAATAAAAGACTTAAAAGTTTCACGAGGAACACAATAGTGTTTGGTTTTGTCGAAGGCAATGTCATTTTCGAAGGGTTTCGGGGGGGGAGGGGGGAGGGGGGAGGAATTATAGCTAATACTCCAGCTTGGCAAGCATTGGTAATCTGCTCCTATATCTATGCATACACGTACTACACACACACACACACACACACATATATATATATATATATATACATGTATATATCTGTATATATATACAGTATGTATATACATACAGTATATATATATATATATATATATATGTATATATATACATATATATATATATATATATATATACAAATTTCTATTTTCATATACACACACATATATACACATGTGTGTATGTGTTCTTCAATGCATTCCTCATAACTACAGAAACATTCAACTACATAAAAAAAAACACTATAGAAAGTTCTCCCAATACAGCACCATGCAGTAACTAGATGGAAGACTTCCTGTTGCACTAAATAACATCAAGTTTCAATATACATGCATTCTATATGCACTAACATATACGGGAATAATTTTTCAACTAGGGAAGTTTTTACCTTTTGTAATAAATGAAGAAAGCCCATATCCCAACGTCTCATTATTCATCTACATGAGTTATATATATATATATATATATATATACAAATATATATATAATTATACATATAGATAGATATATATATATCTATATATATATATATATATATGCGGGTGTATATATATATATATATATATATCCTATTTTCTTATGGGGAGAGGGAGTAGCCACACCCTAGTAAGAAGTGGTGCCCCGAGATTTACCCTAGTAACCCACACCCTCCCACAAATTACCGAACCAGTGGGACGAAGTTCGAAAACGGGGAGGGGGTGTGTAGGGTTGGATATATGTGTATGCATATCCATCTAAATATGTAGCCGTTATTTTTGCCTGGTCGTGTACACTGCTATGTGTATATTGAGAGAATCTAAAAGATATATGGATCTAGCCATTCTACTTACAACACCGAGACTGATGTATGCTTAGGGAAAGCATTCATTAATGGCAGACAGGAAACCAAAGAAACACAGCAACTCGATCGATGGAAGAGAATGAAAGTCAACAAGACAGGCAATAGGTCAAATAGACACCTGGATGGACTTATACCGGATTGTTTGCCTAAGTAAATGAACTTTGGCATTGAATAGCCGAACGAAATTTAGAACTGATATTCTCTACAATGCCGCTTCGCCAGGAATTGGGAGATAGACAGTGTTTGCTTTGAATGAGAGATCTTTTGGA
>NC_090730.1:173467674-173472674 GCF_036898095.1 Palaemon carinicauda
TCCTAGTTTATAAACCTAATGATAGATCTCAAGATTATGAAGTTATTTTCATAATTCTGTCAATGATATAAACAAATTATCACAGCTAAAAGAATAGATTGTGGGCAGGACATTTTTCATGAAAAAAACTATTGTGTAATACTTTCACAAACCCGTGAAAAAATCATAGGATGAATTTATATCTGTTATTTTGACAAATAGATTATTAATCTTCAATTACTAAAACGTAACCATGACTTATGTCAAGTTTTAATAGAAAGTTTAATGGAAATTTTAAACGTCAGTTTTGGTGTTACTGATGAGGGCGGAGTCTCTGCCGAATGGGTTTCAGGTTGTCCAACATAAACATTAGAGTATTTAAGTTATCCTAAATAGATAAATGTCAATTATAATTCTATATTCATTCATACAAATTATTTTAATTAACATATATTTTCCTGATCGAACAAGAGATCGTTTTCTGTAATATTTTCACTCTAGTTCATCTTCTCCTCAGGGAATTAGAAGTGGTAGCCCTTGGTGCTATGCCTGATATCCTTGGAAACATTACGAATATTTTTAATTTTATATCAACATATTTATTTACTGCTGATGTTTAAACTGTTTTATCCAATGATCTTTAGATTGATTAATCTAGTTCAAATGTTGGGTTATCAAAGGAGAAATGAGACTCTCCCCAAATCTCCAATAATAATAATAATAAAAATAATAATAATAATAATAATAATAATAATAATAATAATAATAACAGTGATATTGATAAAGCTCATCATTTCTTCTGGTGCCGGTGGCATCTGCCCCTGAAGACTACACTGTGAATGTAGTGGTGATCCTTTTACTTCTATACCACATTTGAGAGGGCTAATTTTTGGCGGGATGTTAAATCTGAAACTTTCCACATTGCCACTTGATAATGAGCACATTAGCATCGTGATTCAAACCTATCCATGGTTGGTGGAAGATTACATAACTTTTGTGCAGCATGCCACTTCACTGAAATTTTCCGTATGAAGATTTCTGCACAGAATATTAGGATCATTTATTTTTTTTTTTCCTGGTTTTACAGTATGTATGCTACGTTCTGTAGTCACAATTTTGTTATCTATTCTTTTGTGGCACTTAAATCACCAAGTTTCAGAAGATCATTGAACGTTTCCTGCTTTTAAAAGCTTGTTGCCAGTAAAGGAAGGAACTTTGCCACATCTAGGAAGTGCATGAGCAGAAAGAATGTTTATCATGATAACTCTATGCACTCTGATTACCTCGTTTACATTTATGAAAAAGGGGTTTTCCGAGCATGATTCCATACAATGTGATACATCTGTGGGCAATCCATTTGTTTCTGAATATAGATGATGGTCTAAAATGATCAGGACATCTGTGTCCTCTGAAACAGCTCTGATCGACTGACGTCTAGTAGCAGCTTCTTGAATCTTGTAGTATGCCATCCAAACATCACCTATATAGGCTGCGCATCTTGTCTAGTTATGATGATCTGGTTGCCTAATACTGAAAGCATATCACTCATTCAGTCAATAATCATTCGTATTATTTGTTCCTTGTTGGGAATTACAATCAAGAATGAAATTTGTTTTGGAAGTGGCATATCTTCAGTAAACCAGTAGACACGATTGACTCCTTTTTGTCATGTAGATATACAGCCAGACTTAGTGCTAATTTTATAATAGTGGCTAAATACCATGTGCAGTATAGAAACTGCATTAGCTTATCTTATAACATTGGTCACTGCTTCCTTAGGTAAATCAGAAACCTTGGCTAGCGAAGCCGGTCAAGGCACCTGTCCAGAGTAGGGCAGTGGCATCGAGGATGATGACCCTTAGAGTTTCTGATTACATTTTCCTATTGTTAATTCTTAAAAATTTAAATACAGATTTCGTGTTTACACACAAGTCACCATTATTTTCGAACAGTGCTAATGGATAGGAACCATCTACTGTACCAACAGTTTTTCTCTTGAGTGAAATTTCTCCAAGGATATGCTATGATACCTAAAGACATTTTTTTTCACATTGTTTCTGTCAAATGTTTCTCAAAGTACTAATGATATTCTCTAATTATGGCTGCAATGTGAACATTAACTAGTGGGTCAGTGACAACATAGCAAGGGTAGATGTTTAAGAGGAAAATTTCAAAGGTGTTTACTCGTGTCAAAGACAGCAATGCAAGTAAACAAAGCTTCTTGAAGCTTATTCCTGTCTACAGCATCTTATTGGAGTCAGGTGATTTGCAACTCTTTGTGAATGATAATAGGTGTCCTAGTTTCCCTCCTATCCTTCATATCCTGGAGATCATGCATGATTCTTGCCATCATACTGTATAAAAATTCCCATATTGCTAGTGTCGATTCATTCAAAGTCTAGTTAATAATTCTAGAAGGGTGATGGCCGTAGCGAGTATATGTAGCTTCTATGAAAACATCTGACCATATTCCATTCCAGAGAGACCATTCATAAATTCCTTTCAAGGTCAGAGGGCAAGGACTGCATGGAACGAGGGTAGTACCCTCCATAATGAGCAGAATTTAAGTGGCACCCCCCCCCCAAAAAAAAAAGATATAACATCATCTGTATTTCATATAAAAGGGAGAGACCAATCACCAACTCTGTTTTTATATCAAATATAAGCCAAAAGAGATAATAAACCCACACTTCTGTTGCTTTACTGTATGGGCCACTAAAGCTACATTTAGTTCCTCCACTGTCAGCATGTCACTGTAAATCAGAAAGGGCCTCATCAATTCAGCCACCATGGTTAAAGCTTTCACCTTTTGTGTATATTTCTTTCATGAGAGTTGCTTTAGAATTCCACTTAATGTCGTTTCTATTATCTCTGCCAATACACTTCCTTCCACGAGATGACCTAAAACAATAACCTAGAATGCTCATAACCATGTGCATACCTCCAAGTTTTGGAATGAGGTTTTTAATAGATCTTTCTCTTCCAATGTTATATGAACAGCCACCTGGTAAAGGTGTTGATCAGTTGTAAAGATGATTCATTTCTGACCAGTCGGAAATGAAATTTCAGACATGGTAGCAGTTTTCTTATTGCCAGATTCTGTTGGAGGCTTATCTAAGAAAGAGGTGTACTTGGCTGCAGTTTTAGATTTAGGTTGCTGGTTTCTACCCATGTTATATGAACATCCACCTGGTAAAGGTGCCTATCATTTGTAAAAATGATTCATATCAGACCAGTCGGAGATGAGATTTCAGACATTATAGCAGTTTTCTTATTGCCAGGTTCTGTTGGAGGCATTTTTAAGAAAGAGGTGTACTTGACTGCAGTTTTAGATTTAGGGTACTCGTTTCTCTCCCATGTCTTTTAAATCTTTAATCATTTATACTCAGAGCAAAGCTCTTCCATGACAATGCAATTCAGAAATTCAGATTCATCTATGGTGGCTATATTTATAGAGAGTGTTAGTTTTGCCAGAGAACCTATGGATGGCGATAGCGCTCTGGCAAGAGAGGTGCCTTATTTCCACTGTAGTCATGGATGGAAACCTCATTAAGTTTTAGATTCACTGCCCTCCGTTCATGTACCCTGGGTCGCTTAATTGTTGGAACAGTGGTAATAATAGTATTTTCAAATTCCTTCTAATCTGCTTGTGTAACAGTCATAGCCATAAACATACTTACATACATACATACATACATACATACAGACATATATTAATACGTAATGATAAATTTGCATATTTAGAAGTGGTTTTTTTTTTCATATTAAAATAAGCTCTATATCTTAATATATTAATATCTGGATTCTCTTACCAACCTCGAGAGGCTAAACCACTCAAATACAATAGCATCTGACCGGCCGGTAATCGAACCCTGGTCCAGGATACTTGTATGACAGTAACAGTAGAAATTAGCCAATTCTTCTACTTTAGGATATTCCAATCTCAAACCATTGTTCTCTAGCTTTGGGTAGTGTCATAGCCTCTGTACTGTGGTCTCCCAAAGTCTTAGGTTAAGGTTCTTTTGTTTGAGGGTAAAGTTATGCACAATATTCTATCTGTTTCCTTATTTCCTTTCCTCACTGGGCTACTTTACCTGCTGGAGCCCTTGGGCTAATAGCATACTGTTCTTTGAACTAGGGTTTTAACTTAGTTAGTAGTATTGAATATATATATATATATATATATATATGTATATATATATATGTATTCATATATATATATATATATATATATATATATATTGTACTAGTATAATACGTCACATGAGAGAGAGATACAAAATAATGAAATAAGATAAATTGGTAAAGAACTATTATCTTCCTCTGTGTGAGAGAGAGAGAGAGAGAGAGAGAGAGAGAGAGAGAGATGAGAAAAAATCGAAGAATATTATTAGTCCTTTATAATCATGTATTTTCCCTTTTTGTAGTGGACATATAGTTCCTCTCAGAGAAGAAGAGATATCATTAGTACCAACATTTGCCGCCAGGGGTATTACAAAAAGCCCAAATAGTTAGGCCTTAGGAGAACCTAACGCAATGGTCGATCGAAGACCTAATCACACTTCTGTGGAGGAACAGGGCAAGTAAACGAGGCTTTAAACTTACAAGGGGAGCGTGATCCTTCTCATTTCGGCTTTAGTGGAACACTATTCCTCCCGTCAGGCCTTATCTTGGGATTTAAATGAACGCTTTTGCCTAATGGGTATGGTGGTATCTACAGTATGTGGTTTCTATGGGTGGTATAGGTTTGGGTGGTTTTGCTTTTTTTTTTTTTTTGATATGTGTTTCTGGTATTTTGTTGAGTACAATAATCCAATATATATATATATATATATATATGTATATATACATGCTTATATATGCATACACACACAGACATATGTATATATATATATATATATATATATATATTTATATATATATAATGTATATATATATTATCATATATATGTGTGTATACTGCAAATATATATATATATATATATATATATATATACTTAGAGAGAGAGAGAGAGAGAGAG
>NC_090730.1:173477674-173490174 GCF_036898095.1 Palaemon carinicauda
AACAGATAAAATAGACAATTTGCAATTATGTTTAATGATTAGGTCACCAGAGGTCAAAAGGTCAACAAATCTGGGGTCAAGTGAAAATTTTAGGCACCTCCATAAATGTAACCCCAGGACCAGCCAGACCAATATCTAATGACTTTTTCTGCCTTATTTCATCTCTAGAGACCTCAAGAAATAGAATGATACCCATTAAGTGTACTTATTGGCCAAATCATGGAAATGAGATGTTATGTAAAAAAGTCAATTTTCAAATTTGTCGTTTTTTAGCCTCAAAATCGTAAAAACTGATAAAGCTCCTAACTCTTCTTACAGAGGGGCTACGGAAATTATTTTGGTGTGTTTTCTCAGGTTTTGGGGTCAGAGAATCTAAAAAAAGCATTCTCAACAATATCAACTAATTACATCATGCTGAAATTCAAGATGGCCGCCACTCTGGACGCCGTAATTTTGACTTGGCTATAACTCCTCCATGAATGCAGCAAGAGAGATAATACTCGTGTCCTCACCCAGGTTCTTGAGATTACAGCATACAATAAAGGCAGTCTCAACAAGTCTGTTATTGAATTTGGGGAAAGTCACATAAATCAACAATAGAAATGCTTTATTTGAAGGTTACGAAAATCATGAATGAAATAAATAAAACTGTACATGAATGTACAATATACTCATATGATGCAAGACCTCATTGGGAAAATTCACACTGTGTTGCTTTGGACTACAGGAAAAAGTCAACCTATGCAAGGTATAAAGTTTGATAGTCTACTTGGGTACCTTTGGGTCCACTTTTGATAAATGGAAAGGCAATTATTGGAAATATTTTGTGATACAAGGGAGGTCCTTGGTCCTTCGACCCTGAAATCTAAAATCTTGTTACTTGAAACTTTCTTAGTCCAAGTCAGACCCACATCATCACTTTCATAGTCATCATCAAAATTTCCATCACTTTCATTGTTTTCATCTAGGCTTTCATCATCAGACGTCTCATCATCGTCCATCGTTTCAAGTATATCAGCCATACTTGTAGGATGTGCAGTTCCCTTGAACCAACAGGGATCTAGATTTCCATCCTTCATTATCCAACCATGATCCACAGCTGGATGAGGGACCTGACCTCAGGTTTGGGATAATAGGCACGCTTCCATATAGCAACCTGATAGTTCACCTCCTGAAATGCTCATTTAGACACTCTTGGTGGATGAAGAGATGAAATATAAACATTATTCTTTGAATCCAGCGACTGCCCACTGCACTTTAACTCGAGTATTTGGTATCGAAGCTGGTCAACTTCCTTTGTCTTAGTTTTGGCAGAATACATGGTGCAGGTGAAATCCTCAAGAGCAAGGAATATTTCATCTGTTACCTCCCATGACTCCATTAGGCAACTGAAGACTTCTTGGTACTTTGGGTATTTCTGTAAAACTTGCAGCGGTTTTAACTTGACAATTCCCTTAAAGGAACTGGTCATATCGCATCTACTGAATGCATGCAGACCAAGGAAAGCAGACCAAGGAGAGAGGCACAGTAAGTTGGTGTGAACCCTTTCAATAGTTCTGTGACATTTATGAATCGCCTTCTATTCCCAGTGCCAGTATCAAAAAGGAGTTGCACACCTAAGTATGGAGCATAATACAGAAGTATGAAGAATATGTCACTGTCTGGACTTCGAACCCGAAAAGATTTGTATCTTTTATCCTTGGCATAGGTTGAATAGAGAATGACATGTAAATCATTCTCTTCCTGGGTTGAGTCAAGAGATTCAATTTGAAATGCAGTGATCTTCTCATTGTCTGCCCTGAGTTCGTACGCCTTGCCCTTACAAACTAAGATAAGCTTCTTCTCTACCTTCGGTATATTCTCCTCCGTGCACCAAACCCTCAAGAGTAATTCAATGAGCTGAGTTTTATTGTCGTCATTACTCAAAATCTCTTTCCAGTTATCTGGTCGCCTTGTGTTTTCTCCACTAACCAAACTTTTTTCTCCTGAGTTAAGATTTGATCTCTCCAGGTATTTTATTGAATTGGGCATGTAAACCGAGTGTTTAAATGAGCATATCAGGAGGTGAACTATCAAGTTGCGATATGGAAACGTGCCTATTATCCCAAACCTAAGGTCCCTCATCCAGCTGTGGATCATGGTTGGATAATGAAGGATGGAAATCTAGAACCCTGTTGGTTTAATGGAACTGCACTTCTACAAGTATACAAGGTACCTAGAGGTGATGCTACAGATGGTGAATATGGGGGGCGAAAGCAGCAGAGACAGCAAGCATCGTGATACCCGTTCATCACAGATCCAGAAGAGTGAGAAAGCCGCTAGGAAGATCAAGCAAAGAACGCATTCATTACAAAGAGATTGAAGAAGAATGATGACTTCTTTGCTCCATTGCCTAAACAGAGGCTGAAGACTTTCGCTGTCATTGGCAAGAAAGCACTTGTGAAAACATCAAGTAACAAAACAGTGGATTACAAACAGCAGGGGAATGTCACATTCAAGTTGTTGGTCAAGTCTCAAAACCACAAATTGGATGTCCTAGAACTTCTACGATACCCACTCATGCCTGTACCATCATCACTTGAGACACCAGATGGGTATCTTCTGAAGACAGACAAGAGCAAGGCATTCCACCACTTAGTGAAAGACACGAATGATTCCGCTATTCCTCCTGACAAAGATACCATGAGTGTAGAAGATGGAAATACCGTGTTTCACTCAATGAAGGAAATGCCAAAAACATTCAAACAGATATATCAAAACATCTTGTCCGTCTCTACATCTGGGAAATCCAGCGTGATTTTCAGCACTGACACTTACATGCCCAATTCAATAAAATTCCTGGAGAGATCAAATCTTGGTTAAGGAGAAAAAAGTTTGGTTAGTGGAGAAAACACAAGGCGACCAGATAACTGGAAAGAGATCTTGAGAAATAACGACAATAAAACTCAGCTCATTGAATTACTCTTGAGGGTTTGGTGCACGGAGGAGAATATACCGAAGGTAGAGAAGAAGAAGCTTATCTTAGTTTGTAAGGGCAAGGCATACGAACTCAGGACAGACAATGAGAAGATCACTGCATTTCAAATAGAATCTCTTGACTCAACCCAGGAAGAGAATGATTTACGTGTCATTCTCTATTCAACCTATGCCAAGGATAAAAGATGCAAATCTGTTCGGGTTCGAAGTCCAGACAGTGACATATTCTTCATACTTCTGTATTATGCTCCAAACTTAGGTGTGCAACTCCTTTTTGATACTGGCACTGGGAATAGAAGGCGATTCATAGATGTCACAGAACTATTGAAAGGGTTCACACCAACTTACTGTGCCTCTCTCCTTGGTCTGCTTTCCTTGGTCTGCATGCATTCAGTAGATGCGATATGACCAGTTCCTTTAAAGGGATTGTCAAGTTAAAACCGCTGCAAGTTTTACAGAAATGCCCAAAGTACCAAGAAGTCTTCAGTTGCCTAAGGGAGTCATGGGAGGTAACAGATGAAATATTCCTTGCTCTTGAGGATTTCACCTGCACCATGTATTCTGCCAAAACTAAAACAAAGGAAGTTGACCAGCTTCGATACCAAATACTCGAGTTAAAGTGCAGTGGGCAGTCGCTGGATTCAAAGAAGAATGTTTATCTTTCATCTCTTGAGCCACCAAGAGTGTCTAAATGAGCATATCAGGAGGTGAACTATCAGGTTGCTATATGGAAGCGTGCCTATTATCCCAAACCTGAGGTCAGGTCCCTCATCCAGCTGTGGATCATGGTTGGATAATGAAGGATGGAAATCTAGATCCCTGTTGGTTCAAGGGAACTGCACTTCCTACAAGTATGGCTGATATACTTGAGACGATGGACGATGATGAGACGTCTGATGATGAAAGCCTAGATGAAAACAATGAAAGTGATGGAAATTTTGATGATGACTATGAAAGTGATGATGTGGGTCTGACTTGGACTAAGAAAGTTTCAAGTAACAAGATGGTAGATTTCAGGGTCGAAGGACCAAGGACCTCCCTTGTATCACAAAATATTTCCAATAATTGCCTTTCCATTTATCAAAAGTGGACCCAAAGGTACCCAAGTAGACTATCAAACTTTATACCTTGCATAGGTTGACTTTTTCCTGTAGTCCAAAGCAACACAGTGTGAATTTTCCCAATGAGGTCTTGCATCATGAGTATATTGTACATTCATGTACAGTTTTATTTATTTCATTCATGATTTTCGTAACCTTAAAATAAAGCATTTCTGTTGTTGATTTATGTGACTTTCCCCAAATTCACTAACAGACTTGTTGAGACTGCCTTTATTGTATGCTGTAATCTCAAGAACCTGGGTGAGGACACGAATATTATCTCTCTTGCTGCATTCATGGAGGAGTTATAGCAGTCAAAATTACGGCGTCCAGAGTGGCGGCCATCTTGAATTTCAGCATGATGTAATTAGTTGACATTGTTGAGAATGCTTTTTTTGGATTCTCTGACCCCAAAACCTGAGAAAACACACCAAAATAATTTCCGTAGCCCCTCTGTAAGAAGAGTTAGGAGCTTTATCAGTTTTTACGATTTTGAGGCTAAAAAACGACAAATTTGAAAATTGACTTTTTTACATAACATCTCATTTCCATGATTTGGCCAATAAGTACACTTAATGGGTATCATTCTATTTCTTGAGGTCTCTAGAGATGAAATAAGGCAGAAAAAGTCATTAGATATTGGTCTGGCTGGTCCTGGGGTTACATTTATGGAGGTGCCTAAAATTTTCACTTGACCCCAGATTTGTTGACCTTTTGACCTCTGGTGACCTAATTATTAAACATAATTACAAATTGTCTATTTTATCTGTTAGGGAGGCCCAAAGCAAACATTTTGATATGTCATTTATCTTTCTCTGGCCATTCAGTCCGGAGTTATGTCTAATTAGGTTTCCCCTACCCCAAAATTGGCAGCAGCAAAATTTGATGATGTCATCGAAGAAAGTGGCCCAGTAGTGGTAGTGCGTCCTTAATTTTTCAATGGGAACAATAAAAAAATGAAAATATGGATCAAAAGCTACAACCTAAATGCACTTTTGTCAATTTTAAGGGGGGGTGCAAGGTGAGCCCCCTCAGCCCACGGACTATATATATATATATATATATATATATATATATATATATATACATATATATATATATATATATATATATATATATATATATATTGTTCTTTACTTTTCTTTTAGTTTATTTTTTCCTTATATCCTTTCCTCATTGGGCAATTTTATCTAATATATATATATATATATATATATATATATATATATATATATATATATATATATATATATATATATATATATATATATATATATATATATATATATATATCCGTATGTGTATGTGCGTGTACGTGTATGCATGCATATATCTTATATCTTTTGTGTATGATTGTGTTTGTATTTATTTGTATGTGTGCATATGCTTATCTTTATATAAATATATGCAAGTATGTATGTATGACTTACCATATCGCTTCCAAAGATTGAGACCAGAGCTAATTATAACTTTTAAACTCTGAGTCATAGAGGAGATAATTAGTCGACTGTAGCGAGGGATGGCGTTAATGGAAAAGGTATAGATTAACTCAAGGTGTATAGATTAAGAATTAACTGATGAGGATAATCCGTACATTTAGCTATAACCTCTTCCTTCATATTTTTACTGAAGTCAATTCTTTGTGGATTTAGATTAAAATAGGGCGATATTTTCAGCTTTCATTCACACATTTTTATTGAAGCCAAGTCTTTGTGGAATTTCATTAAGTTAAGACGATATTTTTAGCTTTCTTTTACATTTTTTATTGAAGCCAAGTCTTTGTGGATTTTGATTAAAATAGGGTGATATTTTCGGCTTTCTTTTACACTCTTTATTTAAGCCAAGTCTTTGTGGATTTTCATTAAATGAGGGCGATATTTTCATTTTTCCTTTACACTTTTTATTGGAGCCAAGTATTTGTGGATTTTGATTAAAATAGGGTGATATTTTCAGCTTTCTTTTACACTTTTTATTGAAGCCAAGTCTTTGTGGATTTTCATTAAAAATTGAGCGATATTTTCAACTTTCTTTTACACTTTTTATAGAAGCCAAGTCTTTTTGGATTTTGATTAAAATAGGGCGATATTTTCAGCTTTCTTTTACACTTTTTATCAAAGCCAAGTCTTTGTGGATTTTCATAAAAAATTGGGCGATATTTTCAACTTTCTTTTACACTTTTTATAGAAGCCAAGTCTTTGTGGATTTTCATTAAAATAGGGCGATATTTTCAGCTTTCTTTTACACTTTTTATTGAAGCCAAGTCTTTGTGGATTTTCATTAAAATAGGGCGATATTTTCAGCTTTCTTTTACACTTTTTATTGGAGCCAAGTCTTTGTGGATTTTCATTAAAATAGGGCGATATTTTTCCGCTTTCATTTACACTTTTTATTGAAGCCAAGTCTTTGTGGATTTTCATTAAAATAGGGCGATATTTTCAGCTTTCTTTAACACTTTTTTATTGAAGCCAAGTCTTTTTGGATTTTCATTAAAATAGGGCGATATTTTCCGCTTTCATTTATACTTTTTATTGAAGCCAAGTCTTTGTGGATTTTCATTAAAATAGAGCGATATTTTCAGCTTTCTTTTACACTTTTTATTGAAGCCAAGTCTTTGTGGATTTTCATTAAAATAGGACGATATATTCAGCTTTCTTTTACACTTTTTATCAAAGCCAAGTCTTTGTGGATTTTCATTAAAAATTGGGCGATATTTTCAACTTTCTTTTACACTTTTTATAGAAGCCAAGTCTTTTTGGATTTTGATTAAAATAGGGCGATATTTTCAGATTTCTTTTACACTTTTTATTGAAGCCAAGTCTTTGTGGATTTTGATTAAAATAGGGCGATGTTTTTAGCTTTCTTTTACTCTGAAAATATATTTATTTCTCTAGCGAAATTTTCATGTTCCATTTATGATGAAAATATAAATACAATTTTTATTTCTCTGGTCTTAGGTAGTGCCATAGCCTCTGTACCATGGTCTTCCACTGTCTTTGATTAGAGATCTCTTGCTTGAGGGTATACTTGGGAACACTATTCTATCTTGTTTCTCTTCTTGTTGTTCTTTTGAAGTTCTTATTGTTTTTTGTAGTTTATATATGAAAGATTTATTTTAATATTATATATATAACATATATATGCATATATGTATATATATACATACATGCGTACATATATATATATATATATATATATATATATATATATATATATATATATATATATATATATATATATATATATATATATATATACATACATACATATATATATATATATATATATATATATATATATATATATATATATATACGTCTACACTAAGCTCTCCCTATCTCTCGTGTAAGAGCGAAGAGGTAGTATTCATACCTTAGTGACCTCTGTGAGAGAAAGATGCTTGTGCATGTGGGTGTGTGCATATCCATCTAAATATTCAACCATCATTTTTGACGGGTCGCGTACAGTATATTTTCACATAAAAAACGTCAG
Organism: Palaemon carinicauda; assembly: GCF_036898095.1. Lineage (NCBI taxonomy): Eukaryota > Metazoa > Arthropoda > Malacostraca > Decapoda > Palaemonidae > Palaemon > Palaemon carinicauda. The sequence goes on from NC_090730.1 coordinate 173,485,240, forward strand.
TCACGAGCCCACCACATCATGTTACCCCTGCCGCAACATCATCTCTAACATTTACTCTGTCGAAGGTGAGACTCGAAGGTCATCCAGAATTCACTCGACTGGGCGACTGAGTCCTTGTATCTGACGTCGGTTTTCACATTTAATCTTTGCTGATATGGATGAATTACTTGTTTCGGGGTCAACGAGATAGTCGGGGTTTTGAGGTAATGTCATTGTTTTGTTGAAGGGTAATATTGTTAGGATAGATATTAACAGGAGAATTCTTTTTAGTCTCCAGTATAATAGTCCAACACTGGGAAAAAAAAAAATAATGAAAATTTTGTTCGAATATTCTTCGTAGAAATATACTATTTTCAACTGTATTTCAGTAAATATATATGCGACTGTAGAATGTCTTCTAGTCTTTAGTAGAGTAGTCGCACACTCTTTAAAAAAAGAAAAAAAGAAAAATTAATAATAATTTTAATCAGAAATTCTTCGTAAAAATATAATGTTCGCAGCCATATTTCAGTAAAATACACGCGACCGTAATATTACTCTATTTCTTACGGGTTGATGACCGTAATGTCATTCTTTTACGTTAATGTATCCGTTTTTTGAAACGGTAAAATTCCAGAAACAGTCCTATACTGTAGAAAAAAAAAAAAAACACTAATTATAATCAGAAAATATCTGAAAATACACTGTACTTTTCTCCTCCGTATCTCAGTAAAATACAGGCGACCGTACTTTTACCTTACTTTGTGATCATCTTTTACTAATTGATGACCGTAACTTCACCCCTTTACGTAAATATATCCGTATTTAAAACGGTAAAAATCCTGGAATAAAGGTTTCCAGTCATTTACCGTTTTTTTAATGCAAGTTTTTAATAGTGCATTTATAGGTTTAACGGCCACACATAAGTGGAATAGGCATGGGACGGTGATAATATCCTAGCAGGAAAAATGCCCTACAGACTAACCCTATATACATATGATCAGCACCCAAGCCAGAACCAAGGAGGGACAGGCAATGGCTGATGATATTTCTAAAGGTCACTCACGAATGGTAGAGGTGAAAGACAGTGACAATACCCTAGCAGGACAAGGCCCTACAGATTAACCTTATATACATATGATCAACACCCAAGCTTGGACCAAGGAGGGGGAGGCAATGGCTACTGATGATTCCCTAGGTATATCCATAGGCTCCCCTAAACCTTCACATATATAGCTCACAAAGCTGGTGAGGTTGTAGACACTACAAGAAACTATCTAATTTGAGCGGGGCTACAACCCCAGTCAGGCATGTCACCAGACAGGGACGTTTTCAGTAGGCCACGATAACAAATTACGGTTTTTTTATATTGAATAATGTACCCTATATTAAAATACCTTTGATATCTAGAGTACACATTACGAGGTCAAGACAGTATCTCTTATATATTGTCATATAATAAAAGTAATTTCAAACAGGTTAGGAGACTTATCTAGGGAGGAGATCTTTTTTTTTTTTTTTTTTTTTTTTTGGGGGGGGGGGGGCTCACAATTGAAGATCATGATGAGTCCATACATTCCATGTTCTATATTCCAGTTGCTATAAAAGCTTTCTTTTATAGGACTGGACTCAATGATGTTTCTTTCTATTTGGTTATTTGAATAATCCAATTTCTTTGCAACTGGATGTGATTTGGATCTCTGATATAAACAAGCATTGCATTGTTATATCAAGCACATGTGACTCCTTTATACTGCTTTATTCTCTTTTCCAATAACTTACCTGTTTAACCAGAATAGAATTTTTCACCGAATTACATGATATATGATATACTGTACATAATCCTAGGTACTGTCAGGATAACTATTTATGTGAGCTGTTTTCACTGTTATTTCTGATAATCACTTTTATATTTTCCGTTATCATGTTGTTCTTTTATTATATATATATATATATATATATATATATATATATATATATATATATATATATATATATATATATATATATATACTGTATATATATATATATATGTGTGTTTAATAAGAGAGAGAGAGAGAGAGAGAGAGAGAGAGAGAGAGAAAGAGAGAGAGACTTTAATGCATGAGTTACTCATAAACTTTTATATATTTTGAAACCTATAATCAAAATAATAATCAAATTATCTTACTTATTCATTTACCTCATCGTTACTTTCTTTACTCGTCACCTAACTTCTCCCCTCCCCCAATTGCTCTTCCTTTGAAGAAACCTACATCTTTTATATGGGTCGAAATACCTATAATTCGACCAAGCTAGCCTTTACCCACTCCCTCTAAAGAGTTGCCCAAGCAAGCCTTTAAAGCCACTCCAGCAGGGATGCATAACAGAGTTGATTACAGTAATGAAACGCTACTCTTACCTGACCTTTCAAGACTATGACCTGAACTGCAGCGGTGGTTAATATTTCATACAAGTCCAACATTCAGTCTGGGATGCGTCTGAAATATTCACCAGTCGTCCTTGCTATGCTTCGGGGCATAGGCTGGACCTCCCTTCACCTGTCTTGTTTGTTGTGCTGCTCCAGACGTGGCTGGACGAGGTGAGGGAAATGTCGTAGATGGATAGAAGATAGTAGATATTTTCTCATAATTGTTCGTCATAGGCCCTTCCTTTTTCTGATCATTATTCTTCATGGGCCCTATCTTTTCAGCATAATTGTTCGCCGTGGGCCCTTTCTTTTTCTCATAATTATTCTTCGTAGGCCGTTTCTTTTTCTCATAATTATTCTTTATTGGCCCTTTCTTTTCCTCATAATTTTTCGTCATAGGCCGTTTCTTTTTCTCATAATCATTCTTCGTTGGCCCTTTCTTTTTCTCATAATTATTCTTCTTCGGCCCTTTCATTTTTTCCTAATTATTCTTCCTAGGCCCTTTCTGAATGCGGTTAACCTATGAAAGGAGTAAATGGATAGAAGATAGTGACTATATTCTCATAATTATTCTTCGTAAGCCCTTCACTGAGCTGGGTTACTTTAACGTGGTGAAAGGGTTTGCGTATCGCCATGATCAGCTATGCTGTACTAGTAGTTAGTGTCACCCATACTAGGTTGGTTTACTGTGAGCGATGAGACTAAGGTCTCACACCAACATCAATCTACACTGGCCAGCCTGGTGATGAAAACTCTCCAAATCACAGACGTTGATTTACAGATTTGACGACTTTTGTCCTGCAGTGGATTAGAAACGGATGCATTTTTTTTCTTTTTTTTTGATGCTGTTGCTGTTTTTGTTGTTGTATTTGTATTTGCAATAAAGCATAAGAACTAAAAATATTATAAATCATAGTGTAACCAATCCGTCGAAAATGACGGTACTCTAATGTGAACAGCTCATCCCTATTACAAAAATATAGAAAATACATTAAGTTCATAAAGAAGTCACGATGTAATGAAAATATAAGTTCACTATTGTGAATCATAAAAAGAAATTAACAAAATGGAACTTTTATATGAAGAGGCTGTTACCATTTCAAAGATATAGAAATTATATAAGTTAATAAGGAAGTCATGACATAATGACGAAAATATAAGTATTGAAAAATAAAATATAAAAATCACAAAATGGAATCTTAATGTTAGGAGCTTATTATCATTTCAAAAAATAAAAAACAAAAAAAAAGGACATTGCGTTCATGAAGAAATTGGGATATAATGAAAACATAAGTATTGAAAATTATCTAAAATTCCCAATTGGAACTTTCCCATAAAAAAAAAACTCATTACCATTTAGAAATATAGAAAATACATCAATTTCATGAAGAAATCAGAATACAATGAAAATAATACTTTTGGAAAATACAATAAAAATCTCAAATTGGAACTTTCACATAAAGAGTTTATTACCATTTTGAAAAATATAGAAAATACATTAATTTCATAAAGAAATCAGAATACAATGGAAATAATACTTTTGGAAAAAAAAAAAAAAAAAAAAATTAAAGCTCTCATATGAAGAGCTTATTACCACTTCAGAGATACAGAAAATATTTAATGTGATAAGAAAATTAGGATATAATGACTAAAATATAAGTATTGAAAAAATACAAAAATATTTACAAATTTTAACTTTCATATGAAGAGCTTATTAATATTTCAAAAATATAGAAAATAAAATAAAGTTCATATAAAAACCAGAATTCGATAAAGATATTAGTTCGAAATATACCAGATTTTCACAAATTGGAACTCTCATATGAGGAGCTTATTGCCATTTCAAAGATACAGAAAATACAGGAAGTTCCTAAAAGAGGAAATAATTTATTTTAGAGTGACGGTAACAACATAAGTGACGAGGTTATAAAATGTATGAAAAATACATGAGCGACGCCACTGTCTGGCAGCCGAGTTATAACCTGAATTCTATTTGCATATATTTCTAGTGGGAGGCTTTCCAGCATCCAAATTGCACTAGTGCTTTGATGGAAACAAAGCTTCTCTTGTAAATAATTGACTAAATCCAACAAGCAGGAGAAGAAGAATACGATTTATCAACGCGATGTTGCCTTCAAGCGTTTCGTTCAAAAATATATGAAAAAGGAGGTTCATAAAAAAACCCAAATAAAAAATCATATTGATAGAAAATACATATATTAATAATTGATGATAAATACTGATTAAATAACTGACTGAATCCAACAGGCAGGAGAAGAAGTATATAATTTATCAACGCGATGTTCGTAAAAAAAAACCCAAATCAAAAATTATATTGATAGAAAATACTTATATTGGTAATTGATAATCAATAGTGATCAAGTAACTGATTTTAAATCCAACAAGCAGGAGAAGAAGAATAATATTTATCAACGCGATGTTCCTTTCAAGCGCTTCATTCCAAATAATATGAAAAAAGGGAGCTTGTTAAAAAAACGCAAATCAAAAATTGTACTGATAAAAAATACATATATTAATAATTGATA
>NC_090730.1:173505174-173512674 GCF_036898095.1 Palaemon carinicauda
TCAATACTAATAGATTCATGATATTCTCTTGTCTGAAAATAAAATGGCCATAAATATTCTATTAGATCTTAATTTGAATCTAATTTGGTTCTTTTAACAAGTTTAGAAGCCACCGAAAAATCTCTAAATATCAGCTTCCCCGTTCTGTGTTGCTGAAACTCGGAATTAATAGGAATTCTATAGTAATAGTTAAGAAAATTAAATATACATAATAATGAAGTATAATAATTAGCTGCTACATACTAATAAACATAAATGTAATTATACAAAAGTCCAGACAAAGTTGAGGTAATTGACGAGTATCAAGTATGAGAATATTTTTAGTATACATAGTTATAGGATAGATTCAAACCAGTAAATATTGAGATTAAAAAGTAATAGTTCTTGTTGAGATGCATTATGTGTCAAAAGATAAGTATTTTAACCATGTAAAGAAGAAATTTGATAAAACTCTAAGAGACTGAAAGGTTATTTCAAGAAAACTAACTACAATGTGGATCTCAAAACAAAACTAGAGGGGCACCCAGTAGAGTGCAGACCTCTGTCGTGGAAGTTTATTTCCCGACCTTTTCCTCAACCTTGACCCTGACCCTGACCTTGATCTTTTACCTTAACATATATTAATTGGCGTGAATTTTCATACACTAAAATATGAACAAAGTTTAAAGAATCTGTGACAACAAGGTCCAAACTTATGGCTGATTACGTGAATTGAACATTTTGCTTGACTGTGACCTTGACCTTTGATCTTAGCCTTTAAGAATTTATTCATTTCCAGATTTGTATTTAACATTTAACTCCTACAAGTTTCATTACTCTACGAGTAAAATTGTGGTCAGGAAGCTGTTCATAAACAAACACGCACATACACACAAACAGGGGCGAAAAAATTACCTCCTTCCAATTTCGTTGGAAGTGGTACAGTTTGAAATGAATGCAAATATTGGTCAATAAACTTGGCATTTCAAAGATTTGTAGAGGGCATATAATATATAATAGACAGGAGTTGAATGGTAGAGAAGTAGAAAGGGTTAGTGAAAGGTAATAGGCAATAGAAAAGTAATAATAATGAAAAAAAAAATAGGAGAAGCAAAGCTGAACAATTAAAGAAAACCTAGAATTAGTGGGAGTTTAGGCAAGATGATGACAAAGGTTTGTAAGGTATGTGGTGAAGATGATAGAGATGTCTATAGGGGTAATATTGGTGTGGTGATACAGTGTTTGGTTTACTACGAAGTTTGTATATAATAATCTTAACCTGGAAGTAAAACAGATATCTGGAGTGATAGGAAAAGATCAGTGTGTGTCTAGACAAGGAAGGGAAATGTGGATCAAGTTTTTATTATCAAGATATGCTAGAACGTCGAAGGTAAAGAAATAATGCTGTATTTTAACCTGGGAAAAGCTTATTGTGAAATTGATAGTGAGCTAAAATGGGAAGTGTTTACATATGGTAATGAAGTGGTAGAAGGGTAAGTGTAGGCAAAAACGATTTCTCACTTTCTTAGTAGTTTGAGAAAAATTAGCAGTTGAGTGGTGAAAAGACTCAACAAATGGTCTAAATCTCTAATAGACGTATTAGAAAGGTCGAGTCACCATAACCAGGGAAATAGACAGTCTGTGTTAGAAAGATTTGATAATAGTATGTGTATGTGTGTGTGTGTGTGTTTTGCAGCAGCCTACATTGTATAACCTACTACACTCCGACACCAGCAGCAAGAATGTTATAAGCATGCAGGTTCAAAGGGTAACTAAAAGAAATTGCCAATTATCATTATCATTATCATTTCTATTATTGTTATTTTTATCATTATTACTATTACTATTATTACTTGCTAGGCTGTAACCATAGTTGAAAAAGCAGGATGCTATAAGCCCAAGGGCTCTAACAGGGAAAATAGCCCAGTGAGGAAAGGAGATAATGAAATAAATAAACTACAAGAGTAGTAATTAACAATTAGAATATAAGTTTAAGAACAGTAACAACATCAAAATTGATATTTATTATATAAACTATAAAAAAACAAGAGGAAGATGAATAAGATAGAACGGTGTGCCCGAGTGTACCCTCAATGCTCGGCGTATGTGGGTGTGTGTAATGCTGTATCATATAGGGGAATTTGTGCATGTGTGTGTGCATGCAGTGTGTGATTGTTTAAACAATGCATTTATCGTGTTTTTATTCTATCGCATTTTGAGTATAGGTATATCTATTTGTCCCTAGTTCTGTAATTATTTTGCATCACGGTAAATATATTCCTTCTCTCTCTCTCTCTCTCTCTCTCTCTCTCTCTCTCTCTCTCTCTCTCTCTCTCTCTCTCTCTCTCTCTCTCTCTAACGGCTCCGCTCTGGCTAACTATTCATGAAATATAGAGAGTTTATCGATTTCACATATGTGTATTTTTCATAAACCTTTCAAATACCAGCATAAACACTAACAATGAATGATTAATAACTTTTAAATAGTTAATATCAATGCCAGTTTTAGAAATAGCTATATACACATTGGTTCAACAATATAATTTGTTAAGTTTAAATTGCGCATTTTGTTCATGCTAGATACATTTTCTTTATTTACATCGTATACCGGCCTACGTAGCGTCAGTAAATAGTGGTTTATGGCCCTGTAAAACTTTAATTTATTCATTCGTTCGAAAACTTTTGTTCTGTTTCTTTCTAAATTTATGAAAAATCATTTAAAAAACTTAAACTCTGATCTCTACTCATAGACCATATAAAAGACCTTGATCTAACCAAGATATTCTTTTCTATTCTTCTCAAATTATGAAAGGTTATTTGTGAAAAAAAAATGGTCTAAACTCTTCGTAAAACATATTAAGGACTAAGATCTAACCAAGCTATTCTTTCACATTTTTTCTTTATTTATGAAAAACTATTTATATAAAAAAATAAATAAAACCATGTTCTCAACTCGTTGACCCTGTTCATGACCTGGATTTAATCAAGTTATTCTATTGATAAGTTATTATCCTAATTTCTTATATATCTATAAAGTTATATACCAATAAAAAAAAAACCATGATCCCAACTCGTTGACCATGTTAAGAACTGAGATTTAACAAAGTGTTCTTTTATTAATTTTCATTTTATGAAAAGTTATTGATAAAAAAAAATATAAAGATATGATCCCAAACTCGTTGACCATGTTAATAACGGAGATTTAACAAAGTTGTCTTTGAATTAATTTTAATTTAATAAAAACTAATTTATAAAAAATAGAATAAAGCCATGATACCCAACTCGTTGACCATGTTAAGGGCTAGATTTAACCAAATTTTCTTTCTGTTTCTGGTCATTTCGTAATAAAAATAATTTATAAAAAAAAAATATCAAGACATGATCCCCAACTCGTTGACCATGTTAAGGGCTAGATTTAACCAAGTTTTCTTTCAATTTCTTTTAATTTCATAAAAAGTTATTTATAAAAGATAATAAAGACATGATCCCTAATTCGTTGACCATGTTAATGGCTAAGATTCAATCAAGTCATTCTTCAACAGAGGATGATTTTTTTTAGCAATTATTTTAAACTTTCTATACCATTTATGATATTAATATCCAAATAACGAAAATATTAAATGAATATCAACCTCACATCAAGACTAGTTCAGGACACCGTTGTAAAGCATATACTCCTTCCAATAGGAATAAAAACAAAATGGAATAAAAGAGGGTAGAATTAATACTGATGATAATCAGGAGATAATCGTGTGAAGGGACAGAGACAATATAATTGACGAGGTTTTCAGCGCGCATGAACAATGCATGAAGGATCCCTTTGTCTGGTAGCCGAGTTACAGACTGAATTTCGTTTGCATGTATTTTTGAGAGGAAGCTTTTCTGCATCCAAATTGCCTCCGGGCCTAAATGGAAAACAAAGCTTCACTCGTTTGTAATTGATTGAATCCTATTTGTTGGAGACAGTGCGAGAGATTTAAGTTGGTGTGATTATATTATTATTATTATTATTATTATTATTATTAGTAGTAGTAGTAGTAGTAGTAGTAGTAGTAGTAGTAGTAGTAGTAGTATTATTATTATTATTATTATTATTATTATTATCCACTAAAGATGATTGCTGCTTCAGTAGCATTTATCTTATTGTTGAGATTTTTTATTGCTCGCATTTCTTCCACCAATAACTCTGCTATGTTAGTCATCAGTAAGGGGCAGCAAAACATAGAGAAAACATCTATAATTCTAGTAATTGTAAAATCAAAATCGGTACAATACAATTTGGCTGTTATGCATTACGAGAAGATGCCACATGTCTCTTCTCATCGTCAGGCTAAATCTGGATGAAGGAGGGGGGGGGGGGGGGCAGGCTCTATATTTATGGCTTAGGGGGCTCGTCATGTCAGACGCTGGTCACTGATTGGTGCTCGTGGGGGGACGATGTATCTAGGCCAGTGGTTCCCAACATGGGGGAAATTTCCCCCTGGGGGAATTTTGAAGCTTCCAGGGGGGAAATAATTACACTACCTACTAACTAAAACAAGCGGAAAATGTCCACATAGTACCTGCGGCAATTTGTTGTTAGCCATTCAATTGTGATATGATCATATCATTTCTCACTGACATGATATTCAAGGGAAGAATTGGAATATCTTGCCCATTTCTGAGGCAGGCGAGTGGGCATGATGGCTTGGCGGGGCATGCAGGGGGAAATCTGGATGGTTGAACTGGGTGCAGGGGGGGAATGACTGAAAAAAGGTTGGGAACCACTGATCTAGTGTTTAACGAACCTGCTCTCCTATTGCCTAAAGCGCTTACCAGGAGTGGTTCCTTCGTAGTCAGGCCGCTATTCTGCTCACGATCATCGAATTTGGATGGAGTCAAGGTTAGAGTATGTCCAGGTTGGACTCCTGGTGCTGCTCACTGATTGGCCAGCACACTAAAGGAGTGTGGTTCGGAGTCAGGCAAACTGTTCGGCCCCTCAGAGTTCAAGTCTGGAGAGTTCCAACCTGCTCGTCGGAAGAGTCTGTCACAGGTAAGCCGCTGTCACATCATTGCTGTTTCCAGATTGATGCGAGATGTTCTTGGGTCGTGTTCAAGTTTGGTCTTTCTTGCTGGATGAGCAGGATCTCCAGGATCCTAAGCCTCCTGACGTCTTGGTTCCATCAGTGATTTAAGTATTTGTTTTGATATCCTCTCTACCACGTTCTTGTTGTGCACGAGGAGTTGGTGCATCTGATGGTTCCCTGTGGAACGTGGCAGGACAATCCGTTAGAAAGTCTCATTGTCGTCATTCCAATGTAACTGCTGTGGCATCCACGGACTGGGCATTGGTAGGAGTAAGCAACATTATACCTTTTCAGAAAGTCCTGCATAAGGAAGCCTAGGATATCTTTCATAGTGAGGGACATTGTCCGCAAGGTCTTAGAGTTAATGATAACGTTGACGTTGGAGTCCTCTTACACGGGCATAACATTGTTCTTAACAATGTCCCTCATGGCCATCTCATCATGTTGGTACTGGCAGTGCACGATGCCTCAGTAGTATAAGTTGACCCCAGAAGAAATGCTCTCACTACTGGACTTGGTCTCGCACTAGTTGCGCAAAGGACAACTGATACTAAACCAAACCAAATATCACTATATACTATCAGCTTAATGGTTCGTACAAAAATATATACCAAACTGAAGACCTTTCCTATTTCTCTGTTTCATATGCTCAGAGATAGTGCTAGGTATTCACAGAAATTTATTAGCAAGAATACAGAAAGTTACAGAAATTTATCAGCGAGAACACAAAAATTTACATAGGATTGTCACCAAGAATACAGAAAGTTACAGAAATTTGTCAGCAAGAATACAGAAAGTTACAGAAATTTATTAGCAAGAATACAGAAAGTTCAAGGAGACAATATTTACCAACAATTCAGAAGAGTTAGAGGAATTTAATTTTCTAAAACGAAGTTCTAATATTTCAAGTTAATTATTCTGTTCATGATTGATGAATAAGCGGTGGAATTATGGATATCAGGCTCATGGACATGATTTTTTCTTCAATGTAGAACGTATTCAGCAAATTAGCAAAATAATATGATTATTCTACTACAGAAACAAATGCTGCTGTTTCTATACCACAGCAGGACAAAGGCCTCAATTATGTCAACTCACGTCTATGGTTTGGACAGTTTTCATCATCACGCAGGCCAGTGCGATTTGGTGATGTTGGGAGATTTTTGTCTGATTGATTACACAATTCTCACCCAGTATGGGTGGCCCTGACTAGTACAGCTTTGCTGATCATGGCGATACACAAACCTATAAGTATATATATATATATATATATATATATATATATATATATATATATATATATATATATATATATTATATATATATATATATATATATATATATGAATATATATTTATATATATGTATATATATAAATACAAATATATATATATATATATATATTTATATATATATATATATATATATATATATTATATATATATATATATTATATATATATATATATATATATATATAATATATATATATATATATATATATATATATATATATATTATATTATATATATATATATATATATATATATATCCTTTGAACTGTTGAACTGAGGCATGCTTGAGATCTGTTCCCCCAGTCGAATGTGTAGAAGGAGATATGCGATGACAGATTTAAAGCACTGATACGGGCCTTCTTCAACTTCTACCTAACATATAAAATAGATTTGAGGCAAAATGGAAATGCACCCCATGCATGGAAACGTGATGTCCTGGAAAGCCTTCGAATTTGTTGCAGAAAGACCAGACGATATCTAGACAGATTTTGGGATATTTTGGGAGCAGGAGAGCAGATTATAAAACAAGATTCTCAAAGAAATATCTACAGTAGAACAGTTGGATATTCATAAAGCATTTTAGTTAGACAATAAAAGCTAGTTTTCAGGAGCCATTTCTTATGATTCACTTGGAAGAGATCAATAGTATAATTGAATTCACTTAAAAGAGATCACTTTATCATTGGATTCAAGGGAAATGGATCTATAGTATCTTTGAATTCACTTCGAAGGGGATCAACTGTATCTTTGAATTCTGTTTTATAGGATTCCCTGTATTTAACGAATTACAGAACTGTCGTTATAAAAAATAAGTGAAAAAATAGATAGAGGCTTTTTGCTAAACAGGAAATTAACAAATTTCACTTACAAAAAAAAAAGGTATATTATTATTATTATTATTATTGTTATTATTATTATTATTATTATTATTATTATTATTATTAATTTTATTATTATTATTATTATTATTATTATTATTATTATATTATTATTATTATTATTATTATTATTTTATTATTATTATTATTATTATGTAACTAAGCTACAGCCCTAGTTGGAAAAGCAGGATGTTATAAACCCAAGGTCTCCAGTAGGGCAAATAGCCAGGAAAGGAAATTGTGAACCAGATAGAATAGGTGCCATTTGAAATATACATGGATA
>NC_090730.1:173522674-173567674 GCF_036898095.1 Palaemon carinicauda
GTTTATGGGTTATATATATATATATATATATATATATATATATATATATATATATATATATATATATATATATATATATATATAGAGAGAGAGAGAGAGAGAGAGAGAGAGAGAGAGAGAGAGAGAGAGAGAGAGAGAGAGAGAGAGAGAGAGAGAGAGAGAAAAGGGGGAGGCAGACAGACAGACAGACAAACAGACAGACAGACAGACAGACAGACATAGCAAGATATAAATGTAGGCCAATGGTTATTCTTTAGATAGATCACAGACAAAATAGAAAATTGAAAAACATGAAAAATATAAAAATAAACATTCGGATTTCTATACCTCGCCTCAAAAACATTTACATCACATTTATCAAGCACCAAGAAAAAACTTGTTTTTAATCCTCTGGAATATTCAAATGACCCCAGTAAAACTTCCATGATGGAGTGATTCCAGGAAGAGGCATTCCTTGTTTCTCAAACACGCCCGCCCCTTGACTAAGTTGGAATTGAAAGCACTACTCGTTTTTCCAATCACTATTCCTTCTGCTGCTGAGGTTTGGCTCGAAATGTTATCCAAAATTCTTTGCGGGATTCATTAGAAATATATTAGGTGAGTTCTTAATCAGACCTGGTTTCTCATTGATAGTAATCAGAATTTTTTTTCCAACGGAGATGCGTCCACCATACAAGTTATTGAACACAAACACACACATATACAGTAGTAACTCACACAAATACATACACACGCATATATATATATATATATATATATATATATATATATATATATATATATATATATATATATATATATATATATATATATATACATATACCAAGGCACTTCCCCTAATTTTGGGGGGTAGCCGACAACAACAAATGAAACAAAACAAAAAGGGGACCTCTACTCTCTACGTTCCTCCCAGCCTGACAAGGGACTCAACCGAGTTCAGCTGGTACTGCTAGGGTGCCACAACCCACCCTCCCCCGTTATCCACCACAGATGAAGCTTCATAATGCTGAATCCCCTACTGCTGCTACCTCCGCGGTCATCTAAGGCACCAGAAGAAGCAGCAGGGCTTACCGGAACTGCGTCACAATCGCTCGCCATTCATTCCTATTTCTAGCACGCTCTCTTGCCTCTCTCACATCTATCTTCCTATCACCCAGAGCTTTCTTCACTCCATCCATCCACCCAAACCTTGGCCTTCCTCTTGTACTCCTCCCATCAACTCTTGCATTCATCACCTTCTTTAGCAGAGAGCCATTTTCCATTCTCTCAACATGACCAAACCACCCCAACACATTCATATCCACTCTAGCTGCTAACTCATTTCTTACACCCGTTCTCACCCTCACCATTTCGTTCCTAACCCTATCTACTCGGGACACACCAGCCATATTCCTTAGACTCTTCATCTCAAACGCATTCAATTTCTGTCTCTCCATCAAATTCATTCCCCACAACTCCGATCCATACATCACAGCTGGTACAATCACTTTCTCATATAGAACTCTCTTTAAATTCATGCCCAACCCTCTATTTTTTACTACTCCCTTAACTGCCTCTAACACTTTGAAACCTTCATTCACTCTCTGATGTACATCTGCTTCCACTCCACCATTTGTTGCAACAACAAACCCTAAGTACTCAAACTGATCCACCTCCTCAAGTAACTCTCCATTCAACATGACATTCAACCTTGCACCACCTTCCCTTCTCGTACATCTCATAACCTTACTCTTACCCACATTAACTCTCAACTTCTTTCTCTCACATACCCTTCCAAATTCTGTCACTAGTCGGTCAAGCTTCCCTTCTGTGTCTGCAACTAGTACAGTATCATCCGCAAACAACAACTGATTTACCTCCCATTCATGGTCGCTCTCGTCTACCAGTTTTAATCCTCTTCCAAGGACTCGAGAATTCACCTCTCTCACCACTCCATAAACATACAAGACAATATATATAAATGTTTGTATTCATGTAAATATTGGAATGTACGTAAAACAAACAACGTACATGCAAATAAAGGTGAATGCTCTTTATCTTTTTCTTCAATGTAGTGCAAATACTAACCACCATCGAACTCAAAAGTCTAAACGACAACAGTTGTTGAATGTAACATGTTGATTTAAACTTTATTGTCATTATTTTATTATATAGTCAGTTTTACGCCAATATCAACCCTAAGTACCTCCTTAACTGTAACAAATTCCAAGCTGCAATGAACATTCAACCTAAATTACAAAAGCCGTTGAATGTACACGTGCAATGGCCACTCGTATACGATCCCTTAGAGGTATGTGAATACCTATGTTGTTCTCTACATAAAGTTAGTTATTTAGAAACCGACTCTCAGTTCGTATCACTTCTAAGAACGTCACGTGGTGATCTCTGCAGTGTCCCGAACAACCAACCGGACCCACAGCAAACCGCTTCGTTAGCTATATTCTTCAATGTCGTACACTGACTCATCTGTCTATGTTATTCCAGTGAAACTCTCGCCCTTTAACAGTAGAGATGCATTTGCCAGGTTTAAGTGCACCCAGTTTTAGTTCCACAAATATGGCATGGTCCACTATAGCAGCTAAAAAGACCACGTCCATGCAGCAATACCCGACGACACCTTCATAAAAATCTCTGATTGGCTTTGTGAGCAAAGGGATGTCCCTATACAGTATGATGATCTCAAAATCATACTTCTTTGAGCAGTACTCACTCATGCTAGCCACCCATGTAGCCAAAACTTTTCAGCTCTTTCAACAAATATTGGAAGTTCAAAAGATGTCAATGGACCTCAGAGAAAGGACTAATAGTGCTAAGGTTCAGCCTGCTGCAGACAATTCTTCTCTTGAAGAGAACCTGCTGTGTGCCCATTTGGGTACAATTCCTGGCAAAACCAATGTAAGACCCCCTCGTAATGCTAACATTTTCCTTATAATGGACCTGATGACTAGAGTTGACGCCCTTATGGACAACCACTTCCGCATCGTTAAGAATTCTATCAACATTTCAAATATTGACGAAGGGGACAATCATTCAACGCCAACTGAGGTTGAAGCTGTAAGTCATCGACACCTACTTTGTGACAAGCCAGGGCAGTGATGAAGCCACCCACCACCACCCTATGGCGGCCCATATCCATGCCCTAATCAACGCCCTCAACAGCCACTGGATGATGCCCATTGCTCTATGGTGTGCTACTACCATTCCAGATTCGAGGCTGCTGCTAAGAAATATGCTACCGGATTTTAATGGTAAAAAACGTGCAAGTAGACCATCGACTATATTGGCGACCTCCCTATCAACTAATCTCTGTTTTACATAATTCTGGATCTGATGTGGGATTTTTGGTAGATACAGGGGTCTTTTGTTTACTTCTACCACGTGACCCCTTCATTCTAACCCTGCTAATGTCTCACTGGTGGCCACCAGTGGATCTGCTATCCCAACCCATGGTTGTGAGATGTTGACACTGGTTTGGGGTATTAGGTACCAGGATAATTTCATCATCGGCGACATTACATCACCTCTCCGCCAAGCAGATTTTCTCGACCATTTCCACCTCCGTGTTGATGTCTGTTTTGTTTGCATATCACAATAGCATGGTTTTAGTGTACTATTTGAAATTCTGTATCACGATCAATTTTAGAATTTATTATTATTATTATTATTATTATTATTATTATTATTATTATTATTATTATTATTAGTTAAGCTACAACCCTAGCTGGAAAAGCAAGATGCTATAAGCCCAAGGGCTCTAACAGGAGAAATTACCAAAGTGAGGAATGGAAATAAGGAAATAAATAAACGATATAAGAAGTAATGGACATTTAACATAAAATATCTTTAAAGCAGTAACAACATTAAAAGAGACATTCCATATATAAACTATAAAAAGACTTATGTCAGCCTGTTCAACGCAAAAACATTGGCTGCAATTTTTAACTTCTGAAGTTCTTCTATCATATATTCAAATCGTACTGTAATTAGTATGCAATGTAATTCAGTTTTAATCTAACAAGTCTTATACCGGAATTTTATCAATCATGAATAATGTTTTCATTCTGTTTTTAACATCCGGAAACCCTTATTTATGAGTTACCAACGTCCAGTAAATTTGCCTCTACTCTTGATATTTGAAAGTAACAAGTGAATAAGACACGTATATATTTATATCATACAATTTCTATATCAAATTCATTTCTGGAATTTTAAATATTTGAGATGAATAAGATTTGATCAGGAACAACCATATTTATGAAGCTGAAAGATTGAAATTATCTTTATATATAACATGTATTCAAATAACAAAAGTAAACAGTAATATTTCAAACTTTTGCCGCGATTATAATGTAATTTTCGTCCGAAATACAAAAAACATAATGCAACAATGGAATACAAAAAAATATCTAAAAGTATCAAAGAATTGTCAAGACCGTAATCATTATAGAAAGAATTTAGTTTAATTCAGTTTACCATTCAAATTCTCGAGACTGAAACCATGCTCCCTCGAAAACAGCAAGGACCGTGGAAAACAGTAACGACAATGAACTCATGATAGTAGATGGCGCTAGCAGTGGTCTTCAGTCCCGATAAGTATGACTTCCAGATACAAGTTCCCTGCTTCTCTTTACTTCATCCAGCCAAGTAGCATACCGGGTATTTTAGCTCCTTGTTACAAGTTACTTTGCCCAACCAAATGTTATTCCATGTCTTTTAATTAATATTTTTCGACGTAGGAGGTTGTTATTAAGGTAAGTTAAAAGTTTGTTTTGTGGGTTTGGTGTGTTTTAAGTTTATTCCTAAGTGATTAAGTGAACAGCTATGACGTATTGTTTGGTGTTTGAGATTGGTTACATTGTGCAGTGTATGGTAAACACTTTGAATAGGACTAATATTATTTCTCTAGTGCGAAGTTCATCGGCTTTAGTGTGTGAAAACTGTTAGTATTTTAGTGTATTGTAATCCCTCGTGGTTTTTAGTGACTCGTTCATAGAGGTTGATGATTTTCGTGGAATAGCTTTTATAGGAGTGAATTCCGCTCTTAACGCTCCATATGGTTATCGTTAGTGAAATTCTTCCTCAGTATTATATATAAGCATGGCGCAAAACTTAGTATTAAATTAAAATAACTTAATTATGTTTAATTAAATCAGTTCACTTCTGTTATGAAATTTATATCCTGGTGCATTAGTACTGCTCGGGTAGATTCGAAAGTTTTTACCTACCTACACCGTATAAAGGAGTCAGTCCCTTGCAGTGTAGGATCTGAAAAACATCCCTTTATAGTCAACTTGCCGAGGTGGAAAGTACAGCTGTTGAGATGCTATAGAGATTGCTCTTCAGAATACATGTAATGTCCCCAATGTGGATATCGCATTCGTGAACACCTAGGAAGAGTGCGCTGTTTATTTTACATTATGAATAGGTCTCTTGGTTTGTCATTGTTACCTAGTTTTTTTTCTTTCTTTTTCTTTTTTTTTTCTCCAAGTAGTCTTAATATGCTGGTGAGATTGTGGAAACTTGTTAGGCAACTATTTAGATTGCATTTTAGTAATAAATTGTGGTATGTTTAGTTCTCATTACTTGTAGACTTTTTTTTTTAATTTCCTTTCATAACTGAAAATAGATGCGATTAAATTCAATAAAAATGGCAGGTATCGAGGGTTTGAATTAAGGTTAGACCTAAAAAGAACTACAAAACTGATATTTTTGGTTTTAATGTCGGATGTGATAAAATATAGGTTCCGATATATTTTCTTAAGAGAAAACTAAATCTGTTCATTCAAGCTGGTGGTAATCTGGGTTGTTTGGTGTTGTGGCAATGCCACATGACATCATTGTACAATGAAAACTAAAAATCCTTTGTGCATAAAGAATTCTTAGAATTTTCTGGATGGTAATTATCAACATATTGGAACAATTTCGGTTGGGTATATTGAAGTGTAGAATTATTAGACTTGGTATATACTGTTCAGCGTATAAAGTTTGGCAGATTCAATGTCAATCAGAACCTATAGGATGGCTGTATTTATCTTGGCAGACTTAATTTTTTTTAACTGTAAACTCTTCCGAACCATATTGTATAGTTAAAATTATTCTGAACCTTAGTGGCAGTGGTAGTTATTGGAATGTTTATCTTATAATTTTTATGGAAAAATTAATAGTACCTTAAGCTGACATTGAAACATTGGTATTCTGGCAATTAAGATTGGTATATTCGAGAATTGTAGTACAGAAAATTAATCAGCCCTGTTTAAATGCCCCATATAGTCTTCGATATTCTATAAGGACAACCAAGGTTGAAGTAATGTTTATCTATGATGGTATGTAATCTCCTCAATATTAAAAAGAAATTTTTTTTTTTTTTTTTTTTTTTTTTTTTTTTTTTTTTTTTTTTTTTTATCTGCAAACTTAGTTTTGGATCTGTTCATGGTTCAAGGTAATGTGAAATCAAAACTGGGGATGATCTATTGTTCAACGAATGTCTAGTAGTCTCTAGTAAATAAATTGCAAAAGATATTCCCAGTGGTCTGACGTAAATCATTGCCTAAGAAATCTCCAGTGGTCTCTAGTAAATCTATAGCACAGGTGATGTCCATTAGTGTCTTGTAAATGTTGCGCAAGGAACGTCCAGTGGTCTCTAGTAAATATATTGGGCAAGGCATGCCCAGTGGTCTTGCTACTAAGTATATTGTGCAAGGCATGCCCAGTGGTCTTGCTACTAAGTATTGTGCAAGGCATGCCCAGTGGTCTTGCTACTAAGTATTGTGCAAGGCATGCCCAGTGGTCTTGCTACTAAGTATTGTGCAAGGCATGCCCAGTGGTCTTGCTAGTAAGTACATTGTGCAAGGCATGCCCAGTGGTCTTGCTAGTAAGTATATTGTACAAGGCATGCCCAGTGGTCTTGCTAGTAAGTATATTGTGCAAGGCATGCCCAGTGGTCTTGCTAGTAAGTATATTGTGCAAGGCATGCCCAGTGGTCATGCTACTAAGTATATTGTGCAAGGAATGCCCAGTGGTCTTGCTACTAAGTATATTGTGCAAGGCATGCCCAGTGGTCTTGCTACTAAGTATATTGTGCAAGGCATGCCCAGTGGTCTTGCTACTAAGTATATTGTGCAAGGCATGCCCAGTGGTCTTGCTACTAAGTATATTGTGCAAGGCCTGCCCAGTGGTCTTGCTACTAAGTATATTGTGCACGGCATGCCCAGTGGTCTTGCTAGTAAGTATATTGTGCAAGGCATGCCCAGTGGTCTTGCTAGTAAATGTTATGCCATATATGGCCAGTGGTCTTGCTAGTAAATATATTGTGCAATGTATACCCAATGCTCTTGCTAGTAAATATATTGTGCAATGTATGCCCAGTGTCTTGCTAGTAAATATATTGTGCAAGGTATGCCTAGTGGTCTTGCCAGTAAATATTGTGAAAGGCATGCCAAGTGGTCTTGCCAGTAAATATATTGTGCGAGGCATGCCCAGTGTTCTTGCCAGTAATATTGTCCAAGGTATGCCCAGTATTCTTGCCAGTAATATTGTCCAAGGTATGCCCAGTATTCTTGCCAGTAATATTGTCCAAGGTATGCCCAGTGGTCTTGCTAGTAAATATATTGTTCAAGGTATGCCCAGTGGTCTTGCTAGTGAATATTGTTCAAGGTATGCCCAGTGGTCTTGCTAGTAAATATATTGGGTAAGGGATGCCCAGTGGTCTTGCTAGTGAATATATTGTGCAAGGTATGCCCAGTGGTCTTGCTAGTGAATATATTGTGCAAGGTATGCCCAGTGGTCTTGCTAGTAAATATATTGCGCAAGGTATGCCCAGTGGTCTTGCTAGTAAATATACTGTGCAAGGTATGCCCAGTGGTCTTGCTAGTAAATATACTGTGCAAGGTATGCCCAGTGGTCTTGCTAGTAAATATACTGTGCAAGGTATGCCCAGTGGTCTTGCTAGTAAATATACTGTGCAAGGTATGCCCAGTGGTCTTGCTAGTAAATATACTGTGCAAGGTATGCCCAGTGGTCTTGCTAGTAAATATACTGTGCAAGGTATGCCCAGTGGTCTTGCTAGTAAATATACTCTGCAAGGTATGCCCAGTGGTCTTGCTAGTAAATATACTGTGCAAGGTATGCCCAGTGGTCTTGCTCGTAAATGTACTGTGCAAGGTATGCCCAGTGGTCTTGCTAGTAAATATATTGTGCAAGGTATGCCCAGTGGTCTTGCTAAAGTGGCCTTGCTAGTAAATATATTGTGCATGACATGCCCAGTGGTCTTGCTAGTAAATATATTGAGCAAGGTAGACCCAGTGTTCTTGCTAGTAAATCTGTTGTGCATGGTAGACCCAGTGTTCTTGATAGTAAATCTATTGTGCAAGGTAGACAGTGTTCTTGCTAGTAAATCTATTGTGCAAGGTAGACAGTGTTCTTGCTAGTAAATCTATTGTGCAAGGTAGACCCAGTGTTCTTGCTAGTAAATCTATTGTGCAAGGTAGACCCAGTGTTCTTGCTAGTAAATCTATTGTGCAAGGTAGACCCAGTGTTCTTGCTAGTAAATCTATTGTGCGAGGTAGACCCAGTGTTCTTGCTAGTAAATCTATTGTGCAAGGTAGACCCAGTGTTCTTGCTAGTAAATCTATTGTGCAAGGTAGACCCAGTGTTCTTGCTAGTAAATCTATTGTGCAAGGTAGACCCAGTGTTCTTGCTAGTAAATCTATTGTGCAAGGTAGACCCAGTGTTCTTGCTAGTAAATATATTGTGCAAGGTAGACCCAGTGTTCTTGCTAGTAAATATATTGTGCAAGGTAGACCCAGTGTTCTTGCTAGTAAATATATTGTGCAAGATAGACCCAGTGTTCTTGCTAGTAAATCTATTGTGCAAGATAGACCCAGTGTTCTTGCTAGTAAATCTATTGTGCAAGGTAGACCCAGTGTTCTTGCTAGTAAATCTATTGTGCAAGGTAGACCCAGTGTTCTTGCTATTAAATATACTGTGCAAGATAGACCCAGTGTTCTTGCTAGTAAATCTATTGTGCAAGGTAGACCCAGTGTTCTTGCTAGTAAATCTATTGTGCAAGGTAGACCCAGTGTTCTTGCTAGTAAATCTATTGTGCAAGGTAGACCCAGTGTTCTTGCTAGTAAATCTATTGTGCAAGGTAGACCCAGTGTTCTTGATAGTAAATCTATTGTGCAAGGTAGACCCAGTGTTCTTGATAGTAAATCTATTGTGCAAGGTAGACCCAGTGTTCTTGATAGTAAATCTATTTTGCAAGGTAGACCCAGTGTTCTTGCTATTAAATATATTGTGCAAGGTAGACCCAGTGTTCTTGCTATTAAATATATTGTGCAAGGTAGACCCAGTGTTCTTGCTATTAAATATACTGTGCAAGATACCCAGTGTTCTTGCTATTAAATATACTGTGCAAGATACCCAGTGTTCTTGCTATTAAATATACTGTGCAAGATACCCAGTGTTCTTGCTATTAAATATACTGTGCAAGATACCCAGTGTTCTTGCTATTAAATATACTGTGCAAGATAGACCCAGTGTTCTTGCTATTAAATATATTGTGCAAGGTAGACCCAGTGTTCTTGCTATTAAATATATTGTGCAAGGTAGACCCAGTGTTCTTGCTATTAAATATATTGTGCAAGGTAGACCCAGTGTTCTTGCTATTTAATATATTGTGCAAGGTAGACCCAGTGTTCTTGCTAGTTAATATATTGTGCAAGGTAGACAGTGGTATCAATAGTAAATATATTGTGCAAGGTAGACAGTGGTATCAATAGTAAATATATTGTGCAAGGTATGCCCAGGGGTATTGTTAGTAAATATAGTGCTTGGTATTCCCAGTGGTCTTGCTAGTAAATATATTGAGCTAGGTAGACCCAGTGGTCTTGCTAGTAAATATATTGTGCAAGGTATTCCCAGTGGTCTTGCTAGTAAATATATTGTGCAAGGTAGACCCAGTGGTCTTACTAGTAAATATATTGTGCAAGGTAGGCCCAGTGGTCTTTAGTATGTTGCTTAAGTAATGCCCAGTTGTCTAGAGTAAATATATTGCGCAAGTTATACCTTGCTAGTAAATCTAATGGGCAAGGCATGTTCAGTGGTCTTTAGTCATTATTTTGATCAAATATGATGTTGTCTCTAGTTAATATATTCCGCAAGGTATGGCCAGAGGGTTTTCGTAAATATATTATTCAAGGTATGGCCAGAAGTCTTTAGTAAATATATTGCGAAGGAATGCTAAATAGTCTTTTACTTAATAAAAAAGTTTTTGGTATCAAAACATAGAATTATATTTCCTGGGTCAGACTAACCTTAACTTTAAAACTTATGAAAGTCTTATGTGGGTGGGTTTTCGGACAGTATATTATTCGAAACTTTTGATTAGCTTATTTTCTAGAATATGCCGTTTTCTGTCCTAATTTCTAAAATATTCACTATTTTAAACTTTAGTTAATATTTAAAGTTTGGAGATGCCGTATGTAGATTTCAGTTTTCACTTTCGGATTATAGTTAGATATGTTAAGTTTATTGGGCCAGCAGGAAAATCATATTTTATACTTGGACCTAATTTGATCCGCATCTTTTTTACATATAAACTGGGGTTAAGACATGAAACCGGTAGTCTGAAACAGTTATTGTCAGTTTTTTTTTAGATTTAAGTGCTCGCATTTTTTACCCTATCACTCCTAGACCCTGTGGCAAGAGTCCTCTTAATTGTTTGTCGAAATGGTCTTTGGGACCATCTTTAGTCTTCAGCACTTAGTACCTCAGCCAACGAAGTTGGAAGAGATTTTTTACCTACTGTTCCCTAGTTCCAAGGAATATTTAGTTTAGCTTTGGTTAATTCTAATTGGTGACCGAATAGCACCTAAGTCGCTCAAGTAACTTAGTAATAAAAGATAAAACAAAAGGTAAACTTTTAATCTTTATTAAATTCTGAATTTTTATTCCTGTAACTCTAAATATTCACTTTTGCAGGCGTGAAGGAAGTGCCATTTTACTAAATAGAGGAAGGACCTTGTGTAGCAAACAGACCCAACCATTGGACATCTTGGATAGATCCTATTCTACTGTAGATGGTGAATCTGAAAGCACCTGTGCAGTATGGAATACATGGTAAGGAGATTCATATTTAGGTATAGGCTGGAGAAAAGTAAATTCACTAGAACTACTCACTAATTGATAGCTAGTAGTTAATAGCAGTTTAGTATGAGAATGTAAGTGGGAATTTGAACTCTTCAAACTTGCACTTTTAAACCTGCACCTTTAAACCTGCATTTTAGTAGAGGTATGGATACTTGAATAGAATGGTCAATTGTCGATAGCACTGTAATATATTTTAATTTGCCACATTTACTATACAGATTTCACATTGGTGAAAATATTTAACTAATATTAAAAATATTAAATTGACTGTGGTCGAGGTTAAACCAAACTAGCCATTAATTTTAACATAAAACCAAAGCTATTTTAATATTAGTATGCAATGAAATATTTTTCCAGCTCAATACTATTTTCATAGGTTTATTTTAGTGATAGTGTAATTTTGGGGCTTTACCAGTATATTTCTTAGTTTGGCTGCTTAATGTAATCACAAAGTGTTTGAATTTTCATCGGCAAATGTAATATTTTCTTTGCAATTGAGTGAAATTTATTTGAAGGCTTAATGCATCTTTAACTTTGATTTTGTTCTAGGCTAAAATTTTTACCTTAATCTGAGCTTGTTTTAGGCAAATTTTTAACATACATTAGATTGTTTTAGGCAAAGATTTAACCTACCTTTTTTTTTTTTAGTTTTAACAATTTTTTAAGATTTCGTGGGTTAAAGTTTTAGCCTCTTTCAGCGATTTTGGAGTACTGAGTTTTAAAGTTTTTGTAGAATTTTGGATTTTTAGCTTTTTACATTTTGCAGTTTCAATTTTTTTTTCACATTTTACGGTTAAAGTTTTAACCTTTTTCTTAAATTCTGTGGTTTTAACCTTTAGATATTGGTGTTTTTAAGTTTTAACCTTTAGATATTGGGGTTTAAGTTTTAACGTTCAGATATTGGGGTTAAAGTTTTAACCCTGTTCTGAGATTGAACATTATTCTTAATTTGAATTAACTGTTAGTTTTTCTGCTTATATAATGACATTAAATTCTAACTTTAATTTTTAATCTGCATTTTCATCTGTTGAAAGTCTTGTCTTCGGGATGGGCAAGACTTGTCCAAAATTAGACATAAGGATCATGTGAAGCATCCCATTCGAGAAAATATAAAAAAGGGCCTCGTAAGAAGATATGAAAAGAGGGCATCACCTGAGTTGCTCGAAAGATATACAGGAAAAACACAGAATGCAAATGAATGTCTGAACAAAGTTCTGGTCGAAGGCATAAAAAAAAACATCTTTTATCAGAGCAACAGATTCAGATACCTTACTGCAAAAGTCATACAGTTCAACGAGGGCATGGTATCGAACACGGCTTTCACACCCCTGGGGGAAAATTAGTAGTGTCACAGCAGAAAAAGTCGATAGAAAGAGGAAAAAAAATGGTAATCATTATTAGGGAAAAGGGAAGAAAAACTCAAGAAAAAAAGTTATTTGCAGAAGAAGTTAATAGAAAAAGGAAGGATGGCAAGACGTATGAAGCTGGGGGGGTTTTAGAAACTTTCATTATATAGTAATATTTTTTTATAAGAGTTCTGATACACTCATTGTAGCAATGACTTTGTAAATAATTATTTCAGTAACCATAGTAAGTTTTATAATATAGTAATAATTATTTTTTATAAAAATAATTGTCTAATACGCTCATTTTAGCAATGTCTTTGTAAATAATAATTTCAGTAAGCATAGTAAGTTTCATAATATAGTAATAACTTTTTATAAAAATATTTGTCAGATACGCTCATTTTAGCAATATCATCTTTGTAAATAATAATTGCTGTAAGCATAGTAAGTTTCATAATATAGTAATAATTTTATAAAAATGATTGTCTGATACGCTCATTTTAGCAATAATATCTTTGTAAAGAATAATTGCAGTAAGCATAGTATGTTTCATTATATAGTAATTTTTTTTTTATAATAATAGTCTGATACGCTTGTTTTACCAATATCTGTAAATAATAATTGCAGTAAGCATAGTATGTTGGGCGAAGTGCCCGTGTAGTAGTGATTTATAATAGATGCCATTGTAAATTTAGTAGTAATAATTATATTATTTCTGTAAATAATAATTGTAGTAGGAAAATAATAGTAAAAAAAAATAAATGAATAAAATAAAAATCAAATCCAATATAATTTCTATGTATTTTTATAGTCTACCTCTCAAAAATTGGTCGATGTCGTTTTCTATTAGTTTTAGCAAAGAAACTACATTAGGGTTGTCTATGAAGTCTTTGTTCCCTTTTCTTATGTCCTCAGAAAAAAAAATCGCTTTTTCTCAGGTTTAGTTTTTTTGGGGAAATGTGTTTTTCTTTGATTGTCCTGCTTTTATGCCTTGAATATAATTTTTAGATGTTTCAGGCTATCAAATGATATTAGAACTACAAACTCTCAGAAGGTTTTGTCCCTAAATAGAGATTTGAATTTTTGGGGATTATTTATTTGTAACTTTCGCTCGATCATCAGCAGGGATTTCACAAAAGTTATTGCTAGGTTTTTTCTTGCTATGTGCTTATTTACTGTTCAATTTTGATAAAACTGTTTGCATGTTCCTGGTGAATATACCAACATGCCTACAGACCGGATTTCTATTAAAGACAGTAGTTTCTCACCAATCGCCAATTAACCTTTTGATACAATGGGCCCTGAATTTCACATTTTTTTTCATAAAATCATTTATTTTCCCTGTAGGATGATAAAACTCAGATATGCGTTATCATAGTGCTAATAACGCCTGAAAATTTAATTAGCCTGTCTTTATTAGTGTATTTTTGGCAAATATTTTTACGATTAGCACCCCTTCACTGTGGAGCCTACCCTTAATATCAATTATAAACGGACTTAGGGTAAATTGTCCTAAAATGATTTTAGGATGGTTGCATGAACCCGTGGTAGACTTCTAGGTTGAAAACTGTCTAGGTTCTTTGAAAAACAAGATCTGATAACCGGAGTTTGAGGCATACTTTGTTCTGGTAAGAGTCCAAGGGGTATACTTTGATTTAATATCGAGAATTAGAAAGTTTTTTCTTAATCTGGTAACTAGTTTGAGCATGCTATATGTTTTGGCTTTAGCTTTCAGCATGTAACCATGGAGTATGTTAGGTTTGACATGGTCATGGTAAGATGGAGCATGTTAAGCTGTGGCCTGTGGTATGATAAAGATGGAGTATATAATCTTCGACTTGGGAATGGCAATAGTGGTCTGCTAAGTTTTAATTAGATATGGGAAGATTAGTCTTGGGTTACTTCCAACCGGCTAAGGTTTAAGTTCAGACTTCAGATCTGGTGTGATCAGTTTTAAGTGTAATTCCTGAAGTTACTTTTAATTGTGCAAACAGTGTAGTTTAAGTTTGATTTATCTGCAACAGCTTTTAGCATTGACTTCTCTTCTTCAGACAATGATATATCTTTTCAATTGGCCCTACTTTCTTTTCTAGGTTGGTGTTAAACTAGGTTTAATTAGCAAGTGATTGAGTTTAGATATTTGCATGTTATTTATTTATCCGGTGAATTACTTATAAGGTACATTAAAATTGATAGTGTTAGATCAGCTGATGTCACTAGGAAATTCCTGTATTGGGTTTTATTTGCTTGGAATGTTTCATAAAATAACTTTGTTTAACCCGTTTCTAATATGTGCGGTTTCGGATATTGCAAACTATTCACTGGTCACACTATAATTTAGTAAGTGTACTACCTCATAAAAGTTATTCAATCATTTAACCACCTGCCTGTAAAAGGTTTAAAAAGCTGTCTGGTTTAAACAGCTGTAAAGGTTGAGGACTACAGTAGTTTTGTAATTAATTAGGAATATATTTTTGATTCAGTGGATTGTATATTATTGAAACTTGTATATACATAAAATCTGCAACACAATATTAACTTGCTCCTCTTTCAGATTCTATTCAACTCTGAAACCTGTTAGTCATGGAGTTTTAAAAGCGTATTATGGAAAAAATGGACATCGCCTCTGGAAACCTCTTACAGGGAACTAGTATAGAAAATCCGTGACGAAAAGGCTGCCATAAAAGTTTATCATGTACTGTACTATTACCTTTCCTGCGTTAGGGGATCATAATTTCTAGGTTTTGTCCAGGTATGTTTGGTCCGTAATTAAGTTTGGTCTAGTAGGGAAAAATTATTTGCCTAACAATTTTAATGTGTCCTTGCGTATGTTGCGTTGAAGTAGTTAAACCTTTTTGATCACTTGATATTGATGTAACTAATTTAAAGTAGGCCCTGCAGATCATTCACTTCAAAAGATATTTTCATTTAATGCTGTAGTTTGTGTGATTGGTGGGAACAGCCCATTGGGCTATAGCTATTGATACTCTATAGCTGCATGTGCCAACTTCTTTGTAAAGTAGCTACAACTGTATACAAAGTAGCTTCTATTGAATAAAAATTTCTTTATAATTGGGGTTAGTACCGAGTACCAATTTTGCAATTGTCACCATTTAAGGACATTGCCGCATTTAGACACCTAGCTGCAGTTGCTTAAAAACTTCCTACTTTACCAGTGTCATGGCTTGCTTTTTTCTAAAATTTTGCTTTGAAATTCAAACTTGTACCATTAATTACCTACAGGGTCTATCCCTAGATGATCTTAGGTCCTGAATGGCCTGAAAAAACCTTAGCCTGGTTTATCAAACTTGGACCATTCCCATCCAATATGAGTGCTAGTAATAATTTTGATTAAGATTAACCAATAAAATTTTGAAGGATACTTTAGCATAAGACACTGAAAAGTGTTAAATTTTTGATGAGCTAGTTGAAGTGAATGTTTCATTTATAGCTCATTGAATATAGTAATTATTGTAATTTTATATTAATGTGATATATAATTTATAATCTGATTTAAATCTGATAAAATCTATTAATGTGCAGTATTTTTAATCAAATCTGAAATACTTGGAACTTAGGGTATTTCCATTTCCAGGTGATACTTGAAAGACAACAGTAAATTTCTATTAAGATGCTCTTGAACAGAGAATCGGAAACTTATACTTTATAAAGCTACACTATTTGGACGTATCTTTAACATAAGTATCTTTTGGATTTTCTTATTTTAATTAGTTTTAAGGGTGAAAAATAAGAAAACAGTTCTCAAATTTGAGTTTGATTATATGAAATTCTGAAAACGGGCAATTTTGCTTGTGTATTTGTTACTCAGCTAATTTTTTTTTTTTTTTTTGTATCCTAATCCTGCTATCATTATTTATATACAGTACATAGGGCCATTCATCTATAATAAGTGAAGTTTTCAACTTGCTCAGGTTACATAATCATTCGAGGAATAGGGTGTCAACTAAGTATATATTTTGGATTTAAGTATAATTTTTGGAAAGTTTCAGAACCTTTACAAATGTTGCATCTACAAGTTAACTCCAGAAGTGGATTCTAATAGCACTTTATTTTCAACTATTATGACTTATGGTTTTACATACTGTTGAATTTCTATTTGAGTGTTTAGTTACTTGAACGATATTAATGAAAATTGGCTCGGTTACTAGAAACAATCAGTTTTCCAATTAATGAAAGCTTAAGATTTTAAACAATTAGTTTACCAAAAGATTTCAAATTTATTTTTCAGTATTTTGCTCTTTTAAATTTGCCTTGATTTTAAGATATTCCCAACTAAGTAAAAAGCACTTCTTCAAAACTAAATTTCAGATTATCAGATTGTCTATTTAATTTCTAAAAATGGGAAAAGAATGTTCATCTACAATGCAAGGGCAGACATTACAGACCTTTTAACTTTACAATAGTTTATAAGGTTCATTATTTCCAGTGACCAGATTTAAGACACTAATAATTACCTCTGGATGAATCTGCAAATGTTTTAAATATTTGCAAAGCTATAAACTTTTGTACTAAAGGGATATTTTGGTGCTCAATATGCATAAATTGGCATGGCTAAATAATGTAAAATATAAAAAATTATAGGTTCTTGGTGCCTAAACCCTAAGCTTCATGCAATCGGCAAGGCCTAATTTACCCGTGTAAGTAGGTTTTACCCTATGTATTTTGCCCGGAATTGTCTCAAATGTGGCGCTGCCGGTTTTTAGTGAAGTACATGAATCAAATCTTATGGGCAAGCGGCCTCACTGTAGTGTTTTTGGTTTTCTTAATGAAAGAATAAATTATGCCACTATTCTAGTATCTAGTTTAGCCTGCGAGCTGAAACTTTTGGATCCTGCCTTACATTAATTAACTGCATCGGTTTCAATATTTGTACCATATCTAAATAATTTGGTATCATATTGATCGGTACTAGTGTACTTGAAAGAACTGTCAGATTCGGAGCCCTTTTAGTTCATGCATATCAGTAATAAGGTTTTCCTTGCAGATAATTAAGTTTGCCTTATTACCACCCATAATGGCAGTTATAAAACTGCACATGCATGGAGCAATCTTACATCTGTACTGTACTTAGATTGACATAATTAAGTACCTAGGTGTAGACATAGGTTTCATACTTTTCCCACAAGTTTTAACCGATTAACTAAAACCATGGCTAAGCTAGCTTTGGTAGCAGTGTTTTGTTACTAGATCCATGGACTCTAATTAGACTATAGACGTCCTAGCTGCTCAATATTGCCACCATTTGAGTGTGGTAATGTGGTTTGCCTCTTGTGCTGTGCCAGGTCATGTGGTCGGCAAAATGCCTGTTGGTCACAAGAACTCGAAGAGCTATTATGACCATATCTCACAAGTGAGAGCTCAACCTTTAAACTTCTGTTGTTCATGTTAGTTTGTCAGCTTTGTTACCAGGCAGTGCCTGTCACTCGTGTGAACTCCATGGGGAGCAATTATGAGCACGTGTCAGAAATGAAAGGAGGGTAAATGTAGCTTCTGAGTTTGTTTGTAATTCGGGTAAGGAAGGATGACATGTTCACTGTTTATCTGGATATATTTTTTTTTTTACTTTTGCAATGATAAAGGTTATATGCATGCATAAGTTATGCCATCCAAATTGTTTTGGGATCCACTGTTTTGTGCTTTTATCTAAATTCTGGCAAGTAGTAATCTTTGATTCATAGTAACTAAGCAAAGCTTCCCCTTGCAATGCTATGGTGCAGCATTGTTTCTAAGTTTTCATTGATTTTATTCTTGCTTCTCTTTGTAATGTTGCTGAATTACAAGAAACAATGTCATATCTCATTGGGGGTATAACATGATGCCCCTCAAATGGAAGACTACACTTTGTCGTCTTCGCATTGGTCACACATTGACAATTTTTGATGACTGATCAGATGATGACTTTGGTACCCTCTGATAGGGAGGCATATCTGACAAAACTCCCTGCTTTTGGTGCCTCAAAAATATGTGGTTGAGGTTCAAGAGGATAGCAGGCTCATCGTTGCCAGAATTCTTGAAGCATGGTTAACTTTCATATCTTCGTTTCTATAGCTTTGATTTAAATTTTTTTTCATTACTACAAACTCTGTGGACATCTATGACCTTCAATGTCAGGTTGCCAGGAATTTCAAAATTATTCCGTCTAGGCTTGAACAGCTCTTCTCAGTCCAATGGTTAAACAGAGCAAGTACCTGTTTATGCATAGTTTTTCCGTTTAGCCATCGATCTTTGCTCAGTGAAAATAAAGATATGGAGCTAATCTAGATCTGGCAACCTTGTTTGTTGCCAGATCCATGCCTTTAATATTGGCACTTCCTGCATCATGACCACTGCTTCCAGCCACACATCATGGTCTGGAAAGTGGCCATTGATCATGCCCTAGTATGGGTGCTATCACACGGCTGGACAGTACCTGCTTGTTGGGGAGCACTAATGAGCATAGATGTCGGCAGTGAGAACATGATAGGTAAACGACCTCACTGCCATGTTCAGCTGGTGCAAAAAAATCTTATACCCTATTAGGCCCATGATTCCAGATGTAATGTATTTAATGTAAGACTGCTGTCAATTTTTGGGTCTGGTAATCCATGAAATAACTGCATGTTATATAAAGTTTGCCTGTTGATACTAGAGTCAATAGGCATAGGAGGAGGAGATATGTTTGAACTTTTTACAACGACTGGGAAAAGGTTTGGTCTATTCTAATTAGTGTTATTTTTTAGTGAATGCTGATTGGCAGTCTATGCATAAGTTGTGGGATGCTCTTATAGTTCAAATGTGTAACAATTGCATTTCAAAGTAGGTTTATTTACATTCTAATTTTGGTCATCACCATAGTAGAATTATCTACTGCATTGGACTGGAACAAACTTTTTTTTTTTTCTGAAAACTAAGCTCGATTGGGTGGAGCACCTATATATAGGCATATCTTTGCAATTTTGTCGCATTTTTTGCCCAGTGGGCGAGTAGGTTATGGCGCTAATCAAGATTTGCTTGAACTTTAGTTTCTTGCCACTAATCATTGACTAGTTATGTTTGGCAGTAATCTATTGCCCTGTTGTATAGAAGTGACCTTCGTTATTTCACATTACCTGCACTCCTCCTCCTTTACATACACATTAATGTCCAGCTCCTCATAACTGCCCCTACCCAGTACTCGGTCATATGACCAATTGTACGAATCATTTTACATCGTGAACTCTAGTGTGATATTGATAAAAACTTGGTCAGATTTGACTGTTGCATTGGGTCAGGGAAAAAAAAAGTACCATGATCAGGATTTGATGCCTCTGGTTGATTTAATGTGTTAGTCATAACTTTTCAATGAGTTTCATGCGTTGAATGGATGTACTAGGAGGAAAGTTTTGTGCTAGCACTTAGAGAAATAAATTGATCTAGTTTCAAGCATTTGGTTTATAATGTATCACAATTTTGCGCTAAATTCTAAACACTAATGCTAGATGTCTTGGAAACCCCAGCAAAAATTGTGGGAAAAGATTTTCAAGCACTAGTTCGGCCCATATATTTACTATACCATTTGTTCAGTCTATTCCTTCCATCGTTGTTGTTCAGCCACTTACTTGAAATGTCAACTACTAGGTTTTTCATAGGAACACTGGCATAGAATAGCCTGCAGTGACCAGTGTCAGGCTTTGACAAATTGAATCAAATCAGGAAGAAACCAATTTATTGAAAAATGCAAGCTTATAACTGGTTGTATCATAATTGGTGGTATCATATAACAATGTCAACCACCAAACTTTTTGTTGGTCATCTCTTGAATTTAATTTACTAATATTCGTTTAAATCTTACAGTGATTAATATCGTTAGTTCCAGAATTCCAAACTGAATATGCTACAATGGACAAAGTTGTTCTTCCTATAAATCCGGTTACGCGAACTATGGTATTAAAGTCTAACTGTCCATTGGATTGAATATCTCCTCTACAAATCCATTCACAATTTGGGTTTAATCGTAATTATCGTAATATGATAGTATATCATTTCATGTAGTATAGCTTCTTACTGAAACTCAATTGATTAATAAAATTGATTTAATTGGTAAATTAATGAATATATCTTTATATATTCACTATATTCTTAAAATGATTTAATTACAAATTAGATAGTAAACACTGTTTAAAACTGTTAAAAGCTAGTAGAGTAATGGAAATTTTGCAAGCATACGTTTTGAATAAAATCTGATCTCGAGAATATTTGACTGGCAGGATGTAGTGGAGATATTTAGTAAAAGTAACCTTGGAACCTATAAGTGCCTATTAAAACAGCAGCTTCATAATCTAGGGAAAAATGATTTAGTAAATTATTTAGTGATTTATTTATTTTCAAACTTTTATTACATGAATTACATAACTCATTTAATGCTGTCATCCTGCAGGTAATCAAAAATACAAGGAAGATGGAGGCAATGCAATGAGCTGCAGAAGGAGAGGGAACACAAATTGCAACGCAAAGAGTTTTTAGTAGAAAAGTTCCACGACATGGCAGCAGAATAGAACCATTGAGAAGCTAGCAGGACAGTGGTAAATAAAAATAATGCAAGCCCACAAGATGGTAGGAAAAGAGGCAATTAGAGGAAGTCCAGTGATGAGATGATAGAAGAAGCCCTCGAGATGGCAGGAAAAGAGAGGAAGCAAGCAACTAGACACAGGAAAAGAAAAGAGGCAAAGAGAGAGAAAGTCCAAGGAAACAAAATGACAGTAAAACAAAAGATGTAAAGAAGTATACATTAATTATTAGATTACATAACAAATTAAACTCGAATAACGTTATTAAATTTTTTATACCGTGTATTTAAATATGCCACAATAAAATTACCATTTAATGCCTCCAATCAGTTGCCTAAATTCTCTCTATTCCTTGATCAATCTTTCTATGCAATGTATCTATAATCCAATATCATAACTGCATCGACAAATCAGTCATTCATCTTAATTTATTCTTTTCATACAAGTAGATTACAAATTTGAGTCAATATATTTCATTCATGCTCACAAATTCATTGAAATTCAATTCCTATTACCACTCGATTATTCATCTTTTGTTCAAGTCATCGTTGAAGGTCGATGAATATGAAAAAAGAAACATTTTATATAAAGTACTTTTCTCTAAGGACTTTCATATACAGATCAGTTTATAAGTTATATATGATAATTTGTGAAGAATATAAGGTATTAACAAATTTCATTATTTGCGGTAAAGTTGTTTTATTGTTATTTTATTATCACCTGGATCCTTTTAGGCTATTTTTATCATATGTGTGTTTAAACATGTGCATTTGTTGTGTACGGTAATTAATTTGAATAAATATTGATAATGTCAGTTCCAGTTAGATTACAAACCTTGAATTGAGAGTGGAAATTCCTGTAAAGAGGCAAGTTATAATGAGTGAAAAGACTGTTACTCAAACTCTCCTTACGAAGAGTGGCAGGAGGATTTTAAATAAGGCAGGAATAAAAGTTTGAGCTTCTATGCTTAGTATGTATGGCATGAAAAGAAAGAAGAGTAAACTGTCTAGTTAAAAGAGGCAAGAAAGTGGATGGAAGAATAGACGAGAGGGTATTTAGATGGTCCACTCGTGAGGAAACTCTAGAGAGCTGTAAGTATAGAGCGAGAAGCATTTAACTTGAATGTTTAAGGACGCAGAAGGAATGGAAGACTCGCAAAGAGATGAGAGATAGTTTATGAAGGGAGGAAAACACTGGACTTTTTGTAGAATAAAAAGTCTTTTGCGTAAGCATAATAAACTGCTATTTTTAATTGCTCAAATATTTATTCATAATTCAGCAGTTTGAATATTAATGTAGAATTAATTATAGTAATTTCATATCTCTGAAGCAAATTTTTTTTTATAGAGGAGTAGAATGTTGAAAGAATGTCGAATATTAGAATAACAGGTAATATCTTATGCCAATATATATATATGTATATATATATATATATATATATATATATATATATATATATATATATATATATATATATATATATAATATATGTATATATATATATATATATATATATATATATATATATATATATATATATATATATATATATATATATATATATATATATATATATATATAAATATATATTTATATATATGTAATATATATATATATATATATATATATATATATATATATATATATATATATATATATATATATATATATATATATGTATATATATATATATATATATATATATATATATATATATATATATATATATATTATATATATATATATATATATATATATATATATATATATATATATATATGTATATATATATATATATATATATATATATATTATATATGTATATATATATATATATATATATATATATATATATATATATATATATATATATATATATATATATATAATATATACTGAATATAGGAGCATGTGTGTATGATGTGTGTTTGTACGTGTTCTAATTGAGTATATGAGTGAATGCTTGTGTGCATAATATATCATCAGGCATATGGATAAAGAAAACGTATCATATGACCAAATCTGGAGTCATTATTTTGGTAAAATCATGAAGCTACTTTTCTGGATTTAAGTTCTCTGGTTTCTGTTATTCATTGTATAAAAAAGGGTTCCTATTATCTGGAGCATAGTGCATAAAGTATTCATATTAGCATTATGTTTATATATTCAGATATCACGATTTTCTGGTATTAGCTCTATGATTACATATCCATTTGGGGGTATTATTAAGAAATTGTTATCCATTGATAAAGAAGTAAGTTTTAGAGATGTGAATTTGGAGTTAGTCAGAAGTCTGGTCATTTTTTTTTCTTGTTTGCAGAAAGGAATATTATACCATATCTATTTTAACTAAGGTTCATTTTGGGAAAAATTATTTCTCTCTCTCTCTCTCTCTCTCTCTCTCTCTCTCTCTCTCTCTCTCTCTCTCTCTCTCTCTCTCTCTCTCTCTCTCTTCTAAAAATAAAGAAAAAACCTGTCACTAAGAAATAAAAGAATAAATATTTGTCACCAAAAGTAATTAAAAAATCTGGCACCTAATATGATGTTTTGTTTTACATATAAAGCATAAATGATAATAATTTCAATATTTTACTGATATTTCTAAAAATGAAACACTGTCGTTCTTAAATCACCAGATATTCTAATAATTAATTTGTCTTATGGAATATTTTTTTTGCTGTTAAAATTAATAATTTGTATAGAAATTTGATTGTGATATATTTATTAAAAAAAAACTGTCGAGAACATTTTAATTACAGTGAAAGTTCTAGTATACATTTATAATCTTTTTAATTTAATTTCAGGTACATGATTTGTTATATTTGACAAGAATTACTTTAAATTGATAATATCGTAAATGGTTAACTTCTATCATGATAGTTTTTTTTTTCTGGTCTATATTATTTGTTTACTAATTAATTGTGCTATTTTCTCAATTTCTATATTAAATTAAGAAATTAATTGTAATTAGGGATAACATAAGGCATAAAGGATTCCGAAGAAAATTATATGCATGTTTTCTACCAGGTTAAAAATTTTATTCAGCATTTTGAAAATTTTTAATTTAAAATCATCATCAAAAGGAAAATGCATTTAAACTCAATAATATTAAGCTCGTTCATACTATTACAAGTTCCATTTTATTAAGTGTTTATGATATTAGATATTTCTGTTAAGAAATAAATATCCTTAAATCCGTTTCTAGTGTATCAATACATAAATAGATGGCGTTGTGTGTCCTCCAAAGAGACTAGAAATTACTAACTTGTAACTTCCCATTTCCCTCATCATTGGATTAGTTAACATTTCAAGCTAAACCGTTAGGAAACTCAGTTGACCTTGGGGTGACAAAAGTGCAAGTTCTCTTCGGAAATCATCAGCTACAAGCAGGCGATATATCAAGGTTTTTACGAGTGTTCTTTTCTAAACTTTATCATTGTGTGGGAAGCCAGTTTATTTAGGATGCTAGTTTTTATACTTTAATGTATATATTGTTAACTGGTGATAGTGAATCATTTTCATGTTAATAGGTTCCTATGCAAACTTTTGTTAGTTTCTTAGGGTATAGTTTTGTTTTATGGAGTTTCATGTATCTGGATTTTAGTAACTAAGCCAGTTCATAGTTTACTCTTTCTAAAATTGAAAGTATTCATTCTCTTCAATGTAAATTATTCCTGTAATGAATAGTGATAGTAAAAGTTCCTAAGTGGTTTTGAAGTAGAAATATCTCAAAAGGTAGACAATGTAACACTTGATTAGGTGGTTTTTTAACTATTTAATATACCAGAGTATGAATTTTTCATACACGCTTAGTTTGATTAGCGAAAGTGTTAGTGAAGTTGGTAGCCATTTAATATTAGGTGAACAAGCAAATGTCTGATTACTTAGGTATTCGGTAGTCCTCATGGTGACGAAAGTTTCGTATTTTTTTTAAGAAGGGTGACGTTTATAGCCAATCCTAATCAAGTTTCAAAGTCTTAATTCATTGTTAGATTTAATATCTAATATGTCAAATACATCCCAGGTGCTGTTTAACTTTTGAAGTATGATTTACTAGGCCTGCAAAACTAATTTTGTTGGAGTTCGTAAAATATTTAATTATTTCTTATTCCCTTTCCTCACTAGGCCATTTTCCCAGTTTGAGCCCCTGTACTTGTAGCATCGTGCTTTTCCAACTAGGGTTGTAGCTTAGCAAGTGATATTAAGTTTAATTTGCCTGCGAGACTTTTCATTAAGTACTAAATATTTGCAGTCTGAATCTTGTCAATGCTTGACTCGATTAATTTTCAATTAACAGCAAATCAGATCAAAACTTGAGAGGCTTATTTTCAAAGAATTTTCCCATGTAACATTCGTATCCCATATTAGGCTAGTTGTGTTGGTTTCTGTACATTATGGATAGATCTTAAGCTTTAGTTTTTTAATGGAAACTTATTACATTAGAGATGTTTATCCTATATAAACAAAGCCTTTGAATATCTTAAATGTAATATCTTAATTAGTTATACCCTTTAGGTAGTCCTTTAAGCAGTGAAATAGAAAGCAAAGGAGAAACCCTCGTTCTATTAATGTTCACAATTTAAACCCTATTAAAAGTAAGGCTCTTTATATAGAAAGTATTTATACATGGTAGCACTTCCTAATCAAGTAGTTGAATCAATAGAACTTGCAAAAGTTAAAATTTTCAGCAAATGTTTGTTGAACAGCTGACATATGTCTTTTTATGGTCAATTAATGAAATATATCTTTAGCTGTTAGTTTTTAAAATATTTTACTTAAATTGTGCATTTCTCAGATCGTTTATTTTCCTTTTCTTTCCTCACTGGCTATTTTTCCCTGTTGGGACCCTTGGGCTTATTAAATCTTGCTCTTCCAACTAGGATTGTAGCTTAGCTGGTAATAATTATCATCAACGTTCCACAAAGGGCTTTTGATATATAAATCTAAAATCATTTTATATTAATCAATGCTACTCCCAATCTGATAACAAAAGCGGGATTTTGTATGAATTACAATATAGAATGCCTAATTACAGTATATAACTCAAAATAGCAGAACTAAATTTCCATTACCATGATGTTTTGGGGCCATGTATTAAGTAAATCTATATTAGTAAAAACTTTTAGTTCATGATCTTGGAACTTTTCCTAAGTATAAGAGACTTAGCTTTTCTCTTAAATAATAATAATCTTCTCATAGATATTGAATTTTAAATCAATGTCCATCAAACTTGCATGTAACTTTCAATAATCCTTTGATATATTCCGCCAAAACAAATGCTTGTCAAAATATTATAGGGCTTATCAGTCAATAGCGGTTTTAATACGTGCATTACACTTAAGTTGACTGACAGATTCAAATTTGCAATTTTCATGGATAAAAATGTCTGCTATATTAATTCTTAATTCTAATTGGTTAACAATTGCATATTTAGTGTACGAAGCTATAATTAAAATATAATAAGTACATCCTTACAACTAGTATAATAAAGTAAATTTTCCCATTTCAGATAGAAAATGCTGTCAGAACGTCAATCCTAGTTATCAATCGGTTCGACTTGTTCAAGAAATGTGGCATGAACTTTGATTTATTGAAAAATGGATAAGCTGTGCAAACTGAATCTGTTAGCAGTATTAACAAATGTGAAAAGTTCCAAGATTCAATTCCCACCTTTAGATAAATAAAATTGTAATGTAATGAATGTTACTTATTTACTAATTGAGTTTTTGATCTTATATTTTTGAAATGGTACCCCATTGCTGTTACTGATGGACATTTTGTGATATTACATATGAAATTTTGACATTTTGTAATATGACATTTAGAATTTTAAATAAAATTATAATGGAAGTTTGAGTTTTTATCACCATACCGTAAAAAACTAAATTTAATTTGGGTGAATCCTAAACTTCAAGCGTAAAGAATAATTGTTTGTGCATAGTTTATAAAGTAATATACATTATGCCCATACTGTCTACCTGCACAGTAGTCTGAGGAATATTTTAATGAAACTTTGTTCAGGAAATATGAGCAGGCAGTTTTCTTAAACTTTATGTAGAAGCTTGATTATGAAAACCTAACAAATTTGTCTTTAATTTCTCATACTTAAATACGAGTACCCTAATTGTATTATTTTACCAGCTAAACTATAAAACAAAGGTTGGAAAAGCAGGCAGCTACAAAGCCTGGGGTCCCAAAAGTGGCAAAAAGCCTATTGAAGAATGAAACGAGGGAATTAAACTATTGAGCGGCATAATATTTTAGATGTGGAAAAACTAAAGTAGATCTTTCCATAAGATTGTTTTTATAGGAATTAACTTTCTTGAACTAAGGATTTTGTATGACAATATTTAAATCTGACTGAGGTCGTAACATGAGGGGAAGTTTGTACTTTAAATAGTTATTTAAAGTTTCATTGTATATCCTTATTGAATTTAATAGGTAAAATTAATAGTTTTGAATTCATAGTTCTTGATTCTTTGTTCTTGAATCAGGCCTGTTCATCTTTAACAAATTTTGAGTGTTATGGAAAACGTGCTAATGGATATATTTCAACTTGTTTTAGAAAAGTTTAAATCTGTTTAATACACTAGAAAAAATAATTCAGTTTTGGAAATAAAGCATTTAATAATGCTTTAAGTAATTTTTGAGAATTTGAATAAAAATCCTTGCCTATTTCTTGTTTTCAATAAGGTAAAAAGGGTAAAATCTTAGATTTATATCAGAATTAAACCAATTGCATTTATAAAGTAAAACTTGTATGCTTTTATATATGACAGGATAGTTATCAGCATCATCCAAAAAAATGTTTTATTTAAGATCAATATCCGGAGTAGGTTGGAGAAGTTTTAACTTGAACGTTCATAACTTCATTTAAGATTAACTTTAAATGTGAGTTATCTTTGAAAAGAGCTTGATCACTTAAGTAAATATTGTTAAAGCTATCAAGTAATAAACTTTTTGATCGCACGTATATTGATAGGGTTGTAATATGTGGTATTTGGGTAGTGACAAGCACCTTAGATTCGGACATTGAATAGCTTTCCCAAATAGCTGGTACAAAGATAGGTCTATATAAATTTCTTGAAAATCTATTTCAAGTTCTAAATTTAATTAATCTTCCACAGGGCTAGCCAATGGCCTCCCATGCACTGAAAACTTGATACATCGGATATTCTTCACATTGTGACTGTTGGCAGCAGAAAATAGGAAGACCGAAGTTAATCTTTGAATCAGTTGAAGCTTATTGTCAATTGGTGGGAAATTAGCGGTAAAGCATAATTTGGAGTAGCCTTCAGTAATGATGATGGAAGTCAGAAGACCTGTAACTAGTTGGCAGTATCTTGAGAGAGGAGCCCGCTTCGACGGGAGGTGCCTGCAGGAGGAGCCCGCTTCGACGGGAGGTGCCTGCAGGAGGAGCCCGCTTCGACGGGAGGTGCCTGCAGGAGGAGCCCGCTTCGACGGGAGGTGCCTGCAGGAGGAGCCCGCTTCGACGGGAGGTGCCTGCAGGAGGTGCCCGCTTCGACGGGAGGTGCCTGCAGGAGGAGCCCGCTTCGACGGGAGGTGCCTGCAGGAGGAGCCCACAGGATAAATCTACTTGGGGGGGGATCAGATCATATAATACTAATCAGATCATATAATACTAAAGAGGAAAATGTTGACTTAATATACTCCTCTAACATGCTGTATAAGGCTTGTACTTTGTGGTTCAATAAATACAACAACTTTACAGCATGTATTTTATTTTCAAAAGTTACATTCATATCCGTTTATATTTATTACATCGTTGCTCAACTCTTCTTTTCAAGTACATTTTCAGCTGTTGTTACGATGTCTTAAAATTTCAATCTCCATTTCTTTCGGGTGCAGTTGCTGATGCTGTGTAAAGTACTTTCGCGGTAGACCTTCAGGTGTTGAAAAGGCATTAGAGTTTGTTTCACCTGCCTCCATCTCATCTCAGGTGTAGAGGTGCCTAAAAGCAGCTACTGCCCTTTGGTATATCTTCGGAGACAAAAGTGCATCAAGCGCGATGTTTTGAAGCTGTAGCTGCTTAAATTGCATCCATTTATTAATTCGGCTGTACATAATGCTGTATATTTCTTCAAAAGCAGCTGCGGCATGAAGTCCTCCTCCAAACTATGTCACCTGCCAAGGTTATCAGGTGTCATCTAAGGGCACTTTACCATATATATTCTGAAAGTAAAATTTAGCTGGGTGTTAGTTGGTATTATATACATGTTATACTAGAGATGAGCAGCTAAATCATTTACAAGGCAAAAGGTGTTATTACAAGTTTACCTTTCCCATTTAGAACTAGATTTTTATATACAAAAGTTTAAAAACTTCCTTGGTATTTTTTAATGATTAGTATTCAATAACATTTAACTCAAAAAACCAATGACTCAAATTTTAATCCACAAAATTCATTACTTGATAATAACTTCTAAGATTGTTGCCATATTCATTTACATATATATGCAAAATTACTTCAAATAGTCAGTATCATAACTGATATGCCAATGAACCAGTTAAATTTATAAGCCACAGTAAGATTTATTTTCAAGATTTAGTTCTAAGAATATCTTGTTACAAATATTCATCATTACAAATATTCATCATATACTAGCTGCTAAAGACAATAATTACAATCAATTACTAAAACTTGTTTTACTTTTTCCTTACCTTCAAGTTTATTCAGTGTCTTATAGTCTTTAAATCTTGACCACTATATAATAGATCACCTCCAAAATGTGATTGTCCACAGCCTCCATCTGTATCTGGAATAAATTCAAATTGTTAGTGAAAAAACCAATTGCTTTCCTTCAAGTCAATATCCCATTTAGCTATACCATTTAATTTAGTTGCGACCAGCCTCCATGGCTCTTTCTATAA
Source organism: Palaemon carinicauda (assembly GCF_036898095.1). Taxonomy (NCBI): domain Eukaryota; kingdom Metazoa; phylum Arthropoda; class Malacostraca; order Decapoda; family Palaemonidae; genus Palaemon; species Palaemon carinicauda. Next base: position 173,552,607 of record NC_090730.1, read on the forward strand.
TGTGAAGCTGAATTTAATAATGAGCAAATAATCTAAGCTATTTAATATTAGATCACATGGAATTTAGGCATGAAAAAGGGAGAGTTCTGAGCAAAAATTTATATCCAAGACCATAAAAATAAAACACTTTAGCTGGTATACTTTTTAACTACCTAGTAATTTTATTATAAAAAAATTCCACGACTGCTGAAAATGCCTACAAAACTTTTATTTTGGGGGCTTACTAACTTAATCTAGCCAATCTCTCACTTGATTAAATATATCAAATTCTGTAGTCTAGGTTGATTATGATTATTATTAGCTAAGTTATCACCCTAGTATAACAGTATGCTATAAGCATAAGGGCTCTAACAACGAAAAATACTCCAGCGAGGAAAATAATTTAGGAAAGAAACGACAGTGGTAAAAATTGAATTAGCATTTTTTAAGAACTAACATTAACACATTAAACTTTTAATTTGGTAAAATTGGTCGTCAATATTTTTTTTTCTAACAAACTCATTCAAAATAGCAATAAAAGTTATTCATTATAATCATAATTATATGCTATAGCATTTTTCTATTTAAGGGGATGGCCTCCATGGATCATTAAAAAAAAAAATGCAGTTACAATTATTTCAAATTAATACTGATTTTTGGAAATATACGAAGGTGAAAAAAAATTTGTGCAAAGGTTAACATTAAGGACCATAAGGAACACTATTTACCAAGTTATTTTCCTACTACCTTGTCATTTGATTAAGAATTCCACAATTAAAATTAACTATAAAGATTATAGAATCGAGACTAAATTGAAGAGCATGTCTAATTAATTACTCTTCAAATGCTGTATGAAAACTTATAATCTGAGTTGGAGGTTTTTGTTATTAGCTAAGCTACAACCCTAGTTTGAAAAGCAGGATGCTACAATTCCAAGGGCTCCAACAGGGGAAAAAATATTGGAGTGAGGAACGGAAATAAAGTAATGCACAATTGAATAGCAATTTTAAGATCAGTAACATCAAAATAAACTTAAGACTCATGTTAGCCTGTTCAACAAGTTTGAAATATTGTAACAATTCAAAATAGATCACTGAATATCTCTGCAATTCAAGGAGACCTAACGGGTTTCTAAAAATGAAATTTGCTATTTAGAAACTCAAAATAACTGGTATGCAGATTTAAAAATAATAATGCAGAGATCCAGAAGTTAAAGAGCCACTATCCCAGACCTAATTACAATTCTATTTTGAGTTATGGTTCAAGTTCTGGCCGTATAATCTGTAACATCCGCTAATTTTAGCTAGATCTCAAGAATTCATTAACCCTAACATACATTCAAATTGAGTATTAGTAGCATTTGCAAATTCAACGAGAATGTATTCTAGGCCAAACCATGTGCAATATGAATATATTTTGAAAAGTAAATATAAAATGCTGCTAAAAAACTTGATTTATAACGGAGTTTTTATTACTTTAATTTCATAAGCCATAGATACCTCTCAAAGGTATCATATGTAAATTTTGAAAATAAACAATATACTGAAGATACTAAAAACATATTTCCAAATTAAGAATAATGATTACATATCTTTGTAAATACCTAAACTTTGGAAGACTTTTTCAGGTTAATTTCCAATAACTCAAGTGCTGGGCTCAGTAACTAAAGCCTTAATGATTCCATTTACTTACAAGTACACAACACTGCTACAATAAAAAGGCACTGGATGTGTAAATTGGTTTTAAATCACTTTTAGGATAGAATTAGCATTTTAACCTAAAAGCTGAGATGTTGATAAAACCTTCAAAAATCTTAAATTATACTTTTACTTTATTATGAAGCTTTTTCTATAAATTGAATATAGATCAAATTTAGTAAACAGTTTTATATGTAGTTTTGGCAAGAATCATGAAAACATTCATAAACTTCTGTGGTTGTGCCTTTAGTATTTCAGGAAACTATATCACATATGTAATATCTGAAGAGAAGTCTACTTAGAAAAGTACTAAAGGGTGAATCTGACCAATGCAAAATTGCAGACTTATTTACTTCAACAGCAAAATCCATCGAAGGCGGATTAATATCAATTCCTGTTTGTAAAAGAAAAATTTTAGGTCTAAGGAAATTAACCATACATGCAATTATTCTAGTAATATTCCACTAACTAAAAATTTCTCAAATGGCTTTCAAATTCAGAATTCAAATGCTATTGATCTGAAGATCATTTTATATACCTTGCCCTTTCCAGGCTGAATAAATGGTAGACATGCAAGTTTATTCTATAAAAATTTTCGCCATTTCAAAATGGCCAAAACTGCAGGTTCTCGATGACTAAATGAGCCAAAGAAAATCAGATATAGCAACATTATTAAATTACTTCTGCTATACTAAAAGGATGTTATGACATTTGAAATCGCTAAGTACTTCACTAACAGCCCTACCTTACACACTGCACTAAACTACATACACTAATATATCAGCAAAATAATGTGTATCACAGACTATAATTTAGTTCAGAATCAACACAAACTTCACAGTTTCTGTTTATTTGAAATCCAGGAATGGGGAAACCGGCTTATCCCGTGGTGAATATTATCTAAAGGGATTTTAATTAGTGAGGACACTGGGAATTGCACATTAACCTCCCCCCCAAAAAAAAAATTAAGCTTTTGATCTTTTATAAACTTTCTTCAGTTTACCCGAAACCTGTTGTTCAATTGCATGGTATACTGGTGACAACAGACCATCACCTTTATCCTGGCTATTAGCATTAAATTTTCAACTAGGATTTGGTGTATATACTGTAGGAATTTTCTTTGACTGCATGACACCATATGAAAGACAAAAACCTTTTAGTCTTCCTGTCTATACCTGTATCAAAAATTTATCTGTACCTGTATCAAACAAATTTATTAAATCAAAAAAATTCTTCAAGTCAAGAAAACCTATTTTTAAGCATGGACAAGCTGTATTAAGTATTAGGAATGGGTACAGAAAAATAAGATCTGTTATATAACTTTAAAATTACTTATGTTTAGTATGAAAGTTTTCTTATTTAATGCAAGTCAATTCCAATATCTTGACATTAATTTCAGTGCATTAGTCTTAGTAAATCTTCCTACATTTTATTACATATTACTCTACTTCCAAACATTCAGTGCACGTCTTAGTGTATTTTTCTGCATATTTTATAACAATTTACTGCACAAATATGAAAAAAAACCTAATTTCACTATTCGACTACCAGTCCTACAAAATTATATGTAAAATGGATTTGAATTGTAATATATTCTAAATTTTATAAAACACGCATGATAGTAGCTTAATATCAAGTAGAAATATTTTGTATTTTTCCTAATTCCAAATCCTTGAGTCCTTTTAATAGGTGCATAACTTCAGAAGCTGGAAAGGGTTAAATTCTTAACCCAAAACTGATGCAATATCACTAAGTCTGTTGATATGATCGTCTCATGGAAAGACTCATTGCTGTTGTGTATCAACAAATCCAGGTATATACTATCATTTATATCAATGGACTTGCTATTGCTGATTAATAACTATCCCCAGATTAAGGCAAAAGATTGGTACTCTAGATCAAGGAGCAATTGGCTCACCCTGGAGCAAACGCCTAATTGAGGATTGCGGTGTTAGCCAATTGTCAAGATACCTCAAAAGGATAATTACAAGACAAAACTAATGTGAATATAGCCTTGAGACCATGCGAATTGCAGACATTCACAAGCACAACTAACAGACGCAACTCTAGGATGAAGCCAGGGGACTTTGTCAGACTACTCGAGTCTTGCGCCCTTATGGTACACTTACTGCACTTTTAAAAGTTTAGACAAAATTCGACCAACAAATTTAATCATGAGGGGTGTCAATTGTTTTCGACGTTCTTCAGACAACTTTACCAACACCAGTCATCTTTAGAATTGTACACACTTCTTAGACTACTACTAGGTCATTCATAGTTTCCACATCTGCTGCAAGTCCCAGAACTAAGATTTCCTGATGATAGGTAAGGAACCTCATACTAGTGAGAAGAGTGGCAGAGTTTATTAATGGAGAATTACTAACCAACATTGTGCATCACATCGTTGCCAAATTGCCAAAGGGTTCGGCAGGCATACCCAAATCCTCACAGCTGAAGGGGGTGATGCTGAACTCTGCATACCCAAATCCTCACAGCTGAAGGGGGTGATGCTGAACTCTGCATTGCTTTATTACTTCTATCACCATTTCCGGCATGAGCAGGATGGGGAGAATGGTTTAGGACATAGAAACTAATTTGAGAAGGTAGAAGGGGTTGACCAAACAGATCCTAATGCCACATTTATTTTCAGCATTTACTTCAGGGGTGTAATTAAAGAAGGCCTGTAAGTGGTTAACTTCGATGTCCTGAGCAATTAAAAGTAACCACCTAATGGACAAGGCAAGGAAGGTGTGATTTCTCAATGGAGAAATTCTGTGAGAACAGGGAGCTCACTGCTTCCCGTCCTACCTGGCTGGTGAAGTGGAACATTGCATTCCATCTCTACATTCCAACTAGTATGTAGACTGGTGCACCAAGAATGTCACCACCTCCGTGTCAATGATAAGTATGCTTTTACACTGAATTTAACAGCCCATCAAATGAAAAATACGACTACTCCTGACCAAAAGCTCTAAACCAAATCTGGACAACTAAGTGCATTTAGTCTTTGCTGTACGACCACAGGGTGTCCTCCGGCTTTACTATCTAAAGCGAGGTGTCCAAGATTCATGACTAACAAACCCTACTGTATGCCAAGTTATGAGGTGACTGATCACACTGACAGGATGCCTGCCGAATCACACACCTGGAGAGGCACACACCCAAAGAGCTGCAGGCCAACCTCCTACTTGCACATGTGCAATGCAAGCATGTCCCTTTGCTTACCAAGAACGATAATCCAAAGCCTTTCAGCCCTAGGAGATCTCTTCTGGTTAACCTTCATTACTGTTACCAATGCATCATTAACATCCATGAAACTAGGGGCAGTGGCTAACATCATGACTACATCGTGCTAGAATAAGCTCTGGTAGCAGGAGTGTAACCTCCACTATGTCATACTATAATATCTGATTGGGTTGGGCTGATTTTCGGTACAGCACTGTTACGGGGCTGCCTAATTGGTCATCCTCTGCTTAACGGTCTTCTTTGGGGCAGCAGGTGTGATATCTGAAGGCTCTGCAATGTGTAAAAATGAAGACTAGAACGTGTGAGGTGGTATGGAAAATCAGGCATGTAGTGTTCAATTCTCAATTTAAAAGCTTCAACTACATTTCTGGTCTAGCAGCACCAACTTCAGGAAAAGGAAATGACCTCAGCAGAAAGGGAATGACTGAGTGGAGCCAGATAACCTCTCTTCTCCAAAGTGTGTACAGCCAAAACCAGTTGGAGCAGCAAGGGAAGCCTACTGGGTCCTTGAAGCAGCCAACAGATTTTCCCAACTGACTGGGTACTGTCCATATTTAAAATAATAGTATTTCCATGACCAGGTTTTTGTGAGGGTGGTCATACAAATGAACTATGAGTATTTTCAGAGGGGGCAGGGAGATACTACCTTCGATGGCAGGTGGTACCAACTTTCAAGAAGTCCAAAGTGATACTGGGTCTCCCTTACCCTTAAAAATACCTCAGAAGGTCCAGTCCAGCAATAACCTTTAGTAGACAGAAGGCTATGAGCCTGACTTACGAGATATAGCACTTCAGCTTAACCTTAGATGTCAGAATAAATTTAGAAGTTACCAAGACTAAATATCAAGTCTATCATCGCAAACTCCACCTACTGAAGAGGCAGCAACAACCTACACTAATTAAAATTATTACAGAACCTTTTATGACCCCTGCGAAATTTAGCATGGGGATCCACATCCAGCTTTCTAATGTACCAGATGTACTTACAACCAGGTTTAACAAGGAAGAGCCACATCTGCCCGTTAGAGTTTCCATCAGTTAAAACCGCAAAAAAACACAAAGTAAAAAGAATTTAACCCAGATTAAGGACTAGTATATCAGTACAGAACTAAGGCTGAAGTCAATAGCGAGTTGCTCCACCTGGCTGGTGAGTGGGGTACACTCATCACCCACGATGAAACTATGCTTTGGTAAAAGTAAAGGATAGTTTTGTACATGTAGGAACAACTTTGCTATTTAGATCTCAAAGTATTTACTAGAGAAAAACTGCATTTAATTAGTTATTGTATTACGTTACCTTCTTACCAATCACAAACCTTCAAACTTTAGATAACTTAGGAACAAGTACATATGTGAAGATTCTACTAGTAGTCTTAAACCTTACCTGAAATCTATCCTTCCACATCGTGGTGACAATTATTCAACTTATTGCAACCAAAATCAGGAACTTTTACAAAGGATTTTTGCCGTAAACTTGTCAAAAAATACCCTGCAGTGTTAATTTAACAGTCTTCATACATCAACCTGAAATGCAATTCCTTAAAGATTAAGGTGCTTAGTAATTATTCTGTAAATCCTTTAAATGCATAAATCTTTGATTGAAATCTTATTGAAATCTTGTATATAGCTAAATTAAAATTTCTATTATGTGTATTAACTCTTTTAAAGGCATTAGTATATAACAGTTTCCAAAGGCCAATGTGAAAAATGTAATAACAGTAGTACCTCTTTAGCTAATTAAATTAATTAGGCCACTTAACTAGAGATTCTCCTAGATGAAATAATGGAAATTAGTTATGCATGTAACAAACTCATAGATAAACATATGCTAAGGTTTAGTATTGCTAAGTATTTAATAATTTTAAACCCTTAAAATCTGAAAAAAAAAAGGAAAAACCAATGGCAAAATTTCTCTTTGCCTTTGAGAGGGAGAGGAAGGGAGAAGAGAGGAAGATGGAAGGAGGAGGAGGAAGAGGAGAGAGGGGGAGAGAGGGAGAGAGAGGGAGAGAGGGGGAGAGGAGGAGAGAGGGGGAGAGAGGGGGAGAAGAGGAGAGAGGGGGAGAGGAGGAGAGAGGGGGAGAGGAGGAGAGAGGGGGAGAGGAGGAGAAGGTGGTGGTCACTGCTCAAAGAAAAATTTAGGATCTTCTGAAAATAAGATTTACTCAGTGATGTTTACTATGACCGATTTACTAAATTTATTCTTTATGGTCAGTTATTTTCACACTTCAATTACCTTTTGGAACCTATCTAGAGAAGATTGCTTTTTCCTTTTCTTTAAAATGTCATTTACAGTGAAAAACTTGAACACTGAACACTGTTAGTGGCATATGGGCACTTTGTGACCTCGTGCTTCTCAATTTAGTAGTCTATAGCACAAGATTAGTATTTATATTAGACAAAAAAGCTAGCTAGTACCTAGATATCTCCCATAAAAAAAAAAATTATGTAGGTAATGTTTCAAGAATAACATTTGCCATACTAAACTGATCTTCAGAAAAGTAGACTTTTTTCATGTCTATACTTTTAACTTAAACACTTACCTTTAGCAAAGGCCATTAAGTATCTATTCAAGGTAATTAAGCCCCGTTCTTAATTTCGGTGTCCTCTTTACTGGAGTCTAGGCCACATTACTTTGGTCGAATTGCATTTGCATATTTACACGAGTGTGGGGATAATGTGGAACCTTGTAGGTGTACACGCCCGCATGATCCTTTTACTCCTAGATAGGTGAGACTAAGGTGCTCATGGATAGAGCACTGACTGTCTCCTGGCTAAGAATATTACTAGAGCCAGCAACCGTTGCCGAGAAGAAAGGTCGTATTCCCCATTGTTGCTGGATCTGTGGTTTCCTGTCATGACCCCTGGTTGCGCTGGACAGGAACGACTAACATTTGGTTCCAACACATGCTGCTGGGGCGATCAGACATACTCGTCAAAGCCGTTCATGATCTTGCAGGCATAGCCTCTGGAACTCCAGGGTAGGTAGCCAAAGACACTCCATTCGCTCTATATATGGGAGGTGGGATAGAAATTTAAATTAATGTGTTACCTGTTAAAAGATTCCCTCAAATCTTATTTTGCTATTATAGAGAATAAAAAATATTAACTTTAAATAACCTAATTTCATGATATTAACAACAAGTCAATCTCAAATACTACAGTTCCAGATTATCTTTTGCATGTAGTTTATAATACGTCCTTTAATATCTAGCTAAGCATTAAAACTTCCCTTATTCTTAGATAAAAAAAATTCAAAATCAATGCCGAAAGACCTTACGTAAACTAGACTTTTACTGATTGATATAAGGGAAAAAAATGAACTTCAGGTAAAGTCTCAAAATGAATTGCTTAGTATAATTTAATGTTTGACCAAAATAGATTTTAAATAACATTTAAAATTTAATGTGACTAATCCATTATGAAAAAAATAAACTTCACAAACTAATTTATAGCTGTCATAAGAAAAAAATTACTGCTCTTTTCATAGGTTTAGTGACCAACTGATATTTCAACAAAACAACATAGTTAGAGCTTCATTCCACTACCTTAGCTTAGATTACACTGCATAAACTTTACCTGTGTTTCACACAACTAAACGTTCCACATTAAACTTTCTCTGGATTTCATGACACTGCTGCTAATTTCTTTTATATTTGACAGTTGCAAAAACTATAATTCCTAAAATAATTGAAGTTGTCTACATAAATTTCATGTGTTATACTATGTAACCAGATAACACCTAAAGGACATTTTTTAATAGTAATTCTATACTATAAACCGTTAACTGATGCATGTTGGCCTATGACTTCAGATCTTTGCTACCCATGCTAACTTGGCCAATCTCAATCACTTCCAGCATAACCTGGGGAACCAAAGTGAAATTCACGCTTTATCAACAAGCCTTTTTCTAGCAAAGCTATGAGTTATATATCAAGCATGCCAAGTGTTACTTCACTGGGCAGCCATGGATAATATTACCTCTGGACAGTCATGAATAAATATTTTTGGGGTATATGGGAAAAAATTAAAACTCAGTTAATGAAAAACACAATAAGGTTAGTGGATATGTGGCCACAGTTATATGCTTACTGGTCGAATGCTTGGTCAAGTTAACATTGCCTACCCCGTTTTGTAGGCTACTTTTTACCTTCTAGCAATAGAACATTGTGCCAATGGATTACATTTTTATACCTAGATTTAAAGGAATTAGTTTCTGGTATAAAAACCCTGTGCATGCTTCATTGCTACTTCTATTTAAATACCTCTTTAACCTAATCATGTTTTTAGATTTCTGGCACTTAGAAAACTCCTTTGTCGATGGAGATCTATCTTTAATTAGAAATCAAATGAAGCGTTACAAGAAATAAAATCATTTAGTTTAAAACAAAACGAGAGTATTTTTTTATGGATACCGAAACCTCTATTTAGACACTAGCCCTATAGTTATTACAGCTATGAAAAAGTCACCGTCAGGCTCAAGACTTGACAGTGGAGCAATGAGATTTGTGTCAACCTACCATTGTTGATGTTCTGCAGCATCAGGTAATTAAGGTAGAAACTGGAAACTATATTTAAAACTTGAATTTTTATCCAGAAATTACAGGTACCTGAAAAGATCAGTTTAAATGCATAAGGTATTTCACAGTACCAAGAAAAATTACCTGCTAATTAGTGTTATATTTTTTAAAAACTGTTTATTCTATTATCCCTCCGGTTAACTCTGTACTCTATTTTAGACCAGATTTCTTAGTTGCCATAGTTGGGGGCTAGCAAGGAAGACGCAGAACAGTTGTCTTAAGTACCTACTAGGACGACTACTATAAGGGTAAGAAAATGCCTAGTCCACCCCTAACATCTCAAAAATATGGTGTCCCACCAAGGATTAATATTTTTTATTGTTATATGGTACCTTATCTGGCCCATTATAATGCTTGGTTATATTTTCATTAGCTACTTTCAGAAAAATACCCACTGGTAAATATTAGGAACCAGAACTAGTACACACCTGAATTCCCTCAACAAACATTGGTCTTAGTAATGCTAAAGTAATTTTAAAGACTATACCAACTATTTTCAGCTTATATATCTAGAGTACAATTAGTTCAGTATATTTTAGTGACCTTGACAGTTCAGTACCAATATATAGTATTTGTGAATAACAATAAAATGTCTAGCATTTAATAGTGTAAAGCATAACCAAACAACATTGACCAATCCCATTTTTGATAAATTATGGCCAAGTTCCAACATGAAATTAATGATGAAGTGTTGCTATTTGCCATACTAGTGGATATAAAACTAGCGATAATACAAAATGGTTGTACTATGGTATAGTAATATATTGAGACACTTATACACAGCATAAAACAATTTTAAACTTTATACCCTAATGTCAGCATCCACTAAAATCTTTATTTTAAAAATTTAGATTTGCTCCAACAGTTTTCACTTTCACGTCTGCAGCTTCGTACAAATGCTGATTAGTGAAAATTTTGTCTTAATTTCTTTGTTCGAACAGCATCCAATAGAATTTTTTTCATTCCTACTTTGTTATAAGATTTCATTTGGACATGAGATGTAATCTTATCTGAGTTGGGAATAATGTTAGGTTACGGTTGAAACACGCGTTATTCAATCTGATAATGAAAGATGGTAGGCAAGTTTTGTTCAGACAGATGCTGTAGTTTCTGTGCTAAGCTACTTATACGACTGAATCTATGTGCGGACGTTCAAGATCCATTATCAAATTTAACTAAGCACCCATTTCAGCAATTACATTAATAATGATAGGTAGGGTTGAAACATGTATTTGATATTTGGTATGGTAATAAGACATGGAAAAATGACAATTGCATAACAAAAAACTGTAACGTAAGTAGCGCAACATATACTGCTTGCCAGATCAAAAATTTCTGGTGGTAGTGCATGGCGTTAACTCAATTCTAAGAGTTCAGAATAAAGATATAAAACAGTTCACCTTATTGACTTGACTAAATTAATTCAAGCATTTTGCCTTACTAGACATGAAAATTTCTCTTCATAATCACCACCTTTGTTGTTTAACGGACATGAAATTTGCCTGATAATCTTCACCGCCTGCATGAAGTTTTAATACAAGACATTAAAATTCACCACAAAGTCTTCAAACCCTGCATCAAATTTTACTACAGACATGAAATTCACAGCTAAATCTTCACCGCCTGTGATTAGTTAATACTAAGGACGTGAAATTTGCCCAATCTTCACCCGCTACGCAAGTCTTACTACAAACATTAAATTTGTCCTTGGTAACGTTCATTGTCTGGTGCTAAGTTTTACTACAGACATGAAATTAGCCAGTTTGATCTTCATTGCCTATATTAAGTTTCACTGCAGACATTACATTCTCCCGATTAATCTTTGCCGCCTATGTCAAGTGTTAAAATTTACATTGAATTCCACCGTGAGTGTCTTCACCTCCTACGTTAAGTGTTACATTAACAAAATTCGCCCGATAATCTTCACACTGTTTATTGTTACAACTGACATTAAATTCGCTACTAACAATCTTCACCGCCTACATTGAGTGTTACAACAGACATGAAATTTGCCCAGCGATAATCTTCACCACCCACATTGTTACAATTGACATTAATTACCCTGTGATATACTAAAATGCCTTCGTTAAGTGTTACAACCGACATGGAATACACCGATACTCTAAACTCCTTACGTTAAGTGTTACAACCTACATGAAATTTGCCCCAAATTTCTTCACCGCCTACGTTGTGCTACACCCGATATGAAATTCACCATCCAGAAATCTTCACCGCCCACGTTAAGTGTTAAAACTGATATGACATTTGCCCCTGACAATCTTCACCGCCTACATTAAATATAACAACAGACATGAAATAAACCCGTAATAATCTTAACTGCCTACATTAAGTGTTACAATCATGAAATTCACCTCAAATAATCTTCACCACTTTCATTAAATGTTAGCTCAATATGAAATTCACCCCCAATCTTCAACGCCTACGTTAAAGTGTTACAACTGGCATGAAATTCACCCCTAATAATCTTCACCATCTACGTTCTATGTTACAACAGACATGAAATTTAACCCTAATAATCTTTACTGCCTACATTAAGTGTTACAACCGACAAGAAATTCTCCTGTGATAATCTTAACCACCTACACAAAGTGTTACATCCCAGAAGAAATTCATCCCTGGTAATCGTCACTGCCTACGTTAAAGTGTTACAACAGACATTAAATTCGCCCCTGATAATCTTTCACAGTCTAAATTAAGCGTTACAACACGAAATTCACCCGGTAATCTTCACAGCTTACGTTAAGTGTTGCAACCGACATGAAATTTTTGTGCGTACGCATTTATGGGATTATATGGGATAGAAAAAATATATCTTTAAAAAAAAAACCCTTTCATTATTTCAATAACATTTAGAAAGCTCACGCAGAATAAGAGAAAAAGAGATTCTGATCAGTCAAACAAAGTGAGTGTGGAATCTATTTCAGATCCGATGGAGTGAAAAATTACAACAAGAAATTCGCCCGTGATGATCTTCACCACCTACATTGTCACAACTGGTATAAAATTCACCCTTAATAATCTTCACCGTAGTCATTTCACTAAGTTGAATTATGCAAAACTACATAATACTAACAGTTAAAACCATCCAAGGTAAGAAATAAATTCATAAAGCAATAAACAAAATTATTCTTAAAGTACTACTTCGCAAAATATTTAAATTCTTAAAATCTATCTGGAAAATCCACTATTAGATTATTGAGGATATCAATATAACTGAATAAAATAAATTTCTAAACAGATTTTTTAGTAAGTTAGCATCAAAATCGACTGTTGATTCACCAACATGCCACCCAGAATGCAGGTTTCGCAACTAGTGGAGATATAACAATCATTTCACAGGAAAGCACTAATCGCTACTGCATAGAGCATAGCGTTATAGTCTAACATGAAAGTCATCATAGGCAATCCTCAAATGTAAAATTATACAAGGACGTCAAGAAGGTGTAAAAAAAAAAAAATAAGGGTAAAAAAGTTTTGGAAAAAACTTAAAAAAAAAAAAAGGACATAACACTAAGAAACCTTTTAGTTGTGGGCTATAATCATCCCTGCGATAGCTAGCAGTTTATTTTAGAAATTTAACAAGAAATAGTAATAATCTTCACAAAAACTCACTAAAATTGTGATCGTAGTTTAGATTCCACTTGTTCCTCAATAAAGTATTCAACAGAAGAAAACTTAAAAAGTGCACAGTTAATTCACTGAAGTTCTTGAAAGCATGAATGCATTAAGGTTAATTGTAAAGTTGACGTGCCATTAAAGTGATAAATCATGCTAGTATCCATAGTATCCAAACTCACTTAAATGTTAAGAAATTTAACAAAAACTTAATTATATTCACACGGATCATTCTCCTACCTAACCCCACTTGCTTAAATACTAAGTCATACTACTACTTCTCTACTCCTACGCCTCAAAATTGGGACCCTACTTTAAGTTTCATTGTTTCCGCAAGTTACGTATTTAACAATATTAAAATGTAATAAAAACGGCACGGTTAAGGAGGCCACTCAGTGTGATTGAGGTAAGGCTAAATTAAAATCTGTCATTATCGTCATAATTATGCTTTAATAATCTCGATCGAAGCTATTACATTGACGAGTTTCTATAACTTCATAGAAAATCGTATTACCATCAAAATTAATTTATTGGTCCGGATATTTTCCATCACAGCATTCACAATAGTTTATTTGCACTGAGGATGCCACAAAATTGCCTTCACGTCACCATTGAATTGACCTTTTAAACAAACGTCCCAAACAATGAAAATCTAACAAAGTGTTACTGAACCTATATCAAAGACCACTAACCTTACTTGAACACCACCTTTGAATACTTATTTCGTTCCACATTCGGTTGCACTGATAAAACCCTTGCGCCATCAGACTGCATGCGGTAAAAGACATCACGTCATTGTCTTGACCAATTAGAAGCCTCTTTGCTGTTTTTTCTGGAACAATTATCCAGAAAACAGCGTGTGATTGGTCGAGAGACAAGGAAGCTCTAGGACGACAATATCACTCGGTACTTTTACGTCGCCTAAACCTAAACCTGAATAATGCAAAACTACGTAATACATCGTTAAACCATCCAGGCTATTAAATAAATTCATAATAGAGCAATAAACAATAGTATCGAAGTACTCTTTCGCGAAGTATTTACATTCATGAAATCTATCTTGAAAATCCACTATTAGATTATTGAGGATATAAATATAAAACTCAATACAATAGATTTCTAAAGCTGATTTTTTTTTTTTTGTAAATTAACATCAAATTCACCTTCTGATTCACCAACATACCACTCAGAACGCAGGTTTCGCAACTAGTGGAGATATAACAATCATTTCAGAGAAAAATGAAGCACTAATAGCTACTACATGAAGTATAGCGTCATAGTCTAACATGAAATTCATCATAGACAATTCTCGAATGTAAAATTATACAAGGACGTAAAAAAAAAAAAAAAAAAAAAAAAAGTTTGAAAACAAAACTTTCAAAGAATAAAGTCAACAGCACTAAGAAACCTTTTAGTTGTGGGCTATAAACATCCCTGCGATAGCTAACAGTTTAGTTTAGAAATTTAAGAAATAGTAATTATCTTCACATTAACGCTCACTTTAAAAATGATCCTAGTTGAGATTCCACTTTTTCCTTGGGAAAGTATTCAACAAAGGAAAACTTAAGTTAAAAGGAGCACAGTTAATTCACATGAAGCTCTTGAAAGCAAATGTATTAAGGTTAATTGACGTGCCATTAAAGTGATAAATTATGCTCGTATCCAAACTTGCTTGAATGTTAAGAAATTTAACAAAAACTTGATTATATTCACACGGATCATTCTCCTACTTCAACTCCACTTGCTTAAATACGCTTCAATAATAGGACCCTACTTTAAATTCCATTGTTTCTGTAAGTTACGTATTTAACAATATTAAAATGTAATAAAAATTGCTCGGAAAAAGAGGCAGCTCTTGGTGTAATTGAGGTAGGGCTAAATTAAAATCTGTCATTAACGAGCTAATTATGCTGTAATACAATCCCGATGGAAG
>NC_090730.1:173577674-173580174 GCF_036898095.1 Palaemon carinicauda
TGGTATAAGCCCAAAGGCTTCGACAGGGAAAATGTCTCTGTGAGAAATGGTATTATTATTATCATTATTATTATTATTATTATTATTATTATTATTATTATTATTATTATTATTATTATTATCATATAAGCTACAACCCTAATTGACAAAGCAGGATACTACAAGCCCTAAGGCTTCAACAGGGAAAATAGCCCAGTGAGGAAGGATATAATGCAACTCTAAGTCGAAAATCAGGATGCTATAAGCCCAAGAGGTCCAACATGGAAAACAGCCCGGTGAGTAAAAGGAAATAAAGAAAAAGATTGAATAGTGAGCCTGAGTGTACCCTTAAGCAAGAGAACTCTAGCCTAAGACAATTAAAGCCGGTGGTACAGAGGCTTTGGCACTACTCAAGACTAGAGAGCAATGGTTTGATTTTATAGAAGAGCTGCTTACTTCTTACTTAAGCTAAAGAGACTAGCTCTAACCTTACTTAGAGGGGAGTAGCTACTGAATAATTACAGAGGCATGGAAGTTTAAAGAAAAATGCCGAAGTAAGAGCGAGAAGAAATTAGCCTTTGTCTTTGATATATCAGTTGAACGGAAATAGTATATCGCCCCAGAGACATATATTTACTAACCCCTCAAGTGGTTCATTATCCACTTCCAAATCTAATGGAAATTTCGTTGTATATCTATAATATGTTTGCGTGAAGTGTTTAAATAAAGATCATGAATAACAACATATCACTTCTTTGTCAAAGTTATCAAGAAAAGAGGAAATAATGGAGAAAATTTTTAGTGGTTACCTGGAAAGTGAATTGGTCATATGATTGAAATTTAATTGTTTACCATCTTTAAGGCATTGTGGAGTTTTCCTCTAATTACTTGCTTAATAAAGTACTGTATCTGTTTCAAAACAACCAGGACCTCAATATCCTCGGAGGATACATTCAAAACTGGTCTAGAAATTACGAAAAGTAAATGAATGGATGCGTTAACTACCAACACTGTTCTTTATATCTTATTTAGTTAACTTTAGAAATTAATGATAGCAAAATCATTTACGAAGCACAATAAGAACGTTTATTTAAAAAATGATTTTTATTCTCAGAACAGGAAGTAAGATGATATACCTTTCCGTAAAAAGGGCCATAATTACATGGCTGTTTGTCCACTGCATCAGGTTGTGTGAGAAAATTATTTTACTTTAGTGTACCCATTATTGCGTTTTCTTTCTCTATAGACCGATGTTACGTTTTCTGTGCAATTGTTAAGGGAGATACTAAAATAATAGTCTTTAATCAATGTTTTCATGATACACTGTACAATATGCATTATTCCTTTAGCAAATTACTAAGTTAATAGAGAGAGAGAGAGAGAGAGAGAGAGAGAGAGAGAGAGAGAGAGAGAGAGAGAGAGAGAGAGAGAGAGAGAGAGAGAGAGAGAGAGATAGGGGGGGAATTACTTTTGTATATGAGGGTTTTGCTAATTCGTGGATTTCTGATCGTTATCTTGATATAAATAGAAATTCTGCATAGTTACGCAAGTCTCTTGATTTGGTAATTTTGTATATTATTACATCGAGTGACTACGCACAAGAAATATATGATTTCCTATAGCAAATAACGAGATTTAACCGATTTTGATGACCATTTCAATCGCAAACAAACAGATCAACCAATTCGGTTAGTTATAAGTTGACGAATTGGTTGATGTTACTACGGATGAAATGAATGAGAAAACCAGTTAAATCACGATATCTACTATAGGAAATCATATATTTCCTGTACGAAATCACACAATGAAATACAATACAAATTAACCATATAAATATTAACACTGTGGACATATATACTGAGTTAAAATATATAAACAACAGATGTCGGGGACGATAACATTAGCAACGTTACCAATGTTTGACAGAACTACCAACGATGACGAATGGTACACAGTGTTACCAACGGCACGATGTCATTACTAAAGGTAGAAATAAATTTTTCCATACGTAAACTAAATAATACTACCATAAAACTATTACACAATAAATAAAGAGTACCAAAAGCCCACAGAACCTAACAAACCCACCTAACCTTGCCTAGAAGTACCCCGGTCACAAAACACATATAATAAGAATGGGGGAATGACTTACCTTGATACACAGTACTACCAACGGAGACGAATAGTACACAGAACTACCAACGACACGATGGCATTACTAGAGATAGAACTGCTAAATATCTCCTCAGATATATTCAATAATCTCTCCATATAAAAAGTACAGAAAGGCCACAGAACCTAACAAACCCACCTAACCTTGCCTAGAAGTACCCCGGTCACAAAACACGAGTAATGACTATTGAGGAATGACTTACTTTTATGAAGGAAACGTCGAAACTTGCTGGACTCGGTTGGGGCAGTTTAAACGTTGAGGAATAACATTGTGAGATTTAAGAAAATGGTCAACATAACCTGAATTATCACCAAAATCACCATGGAATTGAGCCACTGCTTTTAGATA
>NC_090730.1:173587674-173590068 GCF_036898095.1 Palaemon carinicauda
ATATATATATATATATATATATATAAGAATTGGAAACTGCCCTATATACTTCTCTATAATCCACTTCTGACTCTTTCTAATAATGACAGATCCTGAAATACGGCTCAAATCAATCAAAATCCCTCGAAACGGTAAAGACGTAATATCCCAGTTCAGAACTATTATTGTAATCAAAAGTATTACTTTTACGTTGTCAATAAAAAAATAAATAAATAAATAAAAAAGTAAAATAAAAACTCATATCAGGCTGAATCAAATGAATGGCCAGGCACGATTAAGACGACGACTGGACACGGGAATGTTATCACTTTCGCAAAAAGGTTACCTGGTTAGAAAGCTGCTGATATTTGCGAGTCGTTCGAGAATGGGAGAAACGAGAGCTGTGTCAGATTTGCATACGAATGATGCATAAAATGTTTTCTTTATGTGGAAGCCACATGAATGTTTAAGCGTATGCGAGGAATATGTTTATATGAATGTGTATAATACTAGAGAATGCACATACACATTTTAAAAACCAATACAATATGCATATATATATATATATATATATATATATATATATATATATATATATATATATATATATATATATATATATATATATAATATATTATATATATATATATATATATATATATATATATATATATATATATATATATATATATTTAATATATTATATATATATATATATATATATATATATATATATATATATATATATATATATATATATATATATATATATGAATGTAAATATTTCTTCATAATGAATATCAAAATCTTGAAAATAATACAAGATAGAAATATATAGGTATTATAAATATAAATATATATATATATATATATATATGTATATATATATATATATATATATATATATATATATATATATATATATATATATATATATATATATATATATATATATATATATATATATATATACTGTGTTTGCATGTGTTTCTGTTTAAGTAAGCATGGAGTATGAGGGATAATTTAATATTTTTGTATAAAAGCAAATCTTGCATAAATCCATGTAAAGGCATATCACAATATAACCCAATAATTCATGTAATAATCAACGTATCTAATGTTTGAAAAAGTATCAATGGTTATTTCATATGCAGAATAGTAATAGTAATAGTAATAAAAATTAGCTGTATAGATAATTCAATACTTGTAAGCAACTAAGCTGTATTGATGATGTTAAAAGTTATAGCGTATGTACAAATGTATATATATATATATATATATATATATATATATATATATATATATATATATATATATATATATATATATATATATATACGTATATATATATATATATATATATATATATATATATATATATATATATATATATATATATATATATATATATATATATATATACATATATATATATATATATATATATATATATATATATATATATATACATATATATATACATATATATATATATATATATATATATATATATATATATATATATATATTATATATATATATATATATATAATATATATATATATATATATATATATATATGTGTGTGTATATACAGTATATATAAATATATATATATGGATATATATATATATATATATATATATATATATATATATATATATATATATATATATATATACATACATATACATATACATATACATATACATGTACGAGAGAGAGAGAGAGAGAGAGAGAGAGAGAGAGAGAGAGAGAGAGAGAGAGAGAGAGAGAGAGAGAGAGAGATCATTGGTGTCTATGCGTCCTAGAATATTTAAATGTCTCTTATTTTTTGCTGGACACTATCTTAACATTATCAATCAATTATTGAAAGGTTCAGAAAATATTTATATTGCATTTATAATAAGATGATGTGTTGTAGTAATAAAGTAATTTAGTATATTCTTGAATAATATTTCAAAACAGAATTTTCAGTGATATAAATATAATTGTTTAATAGTTACCTAGGTTTGTAGGTAGTCGTGGGTAAAATAACATATTTATGCAAGTCATGTCCATTAAATCATATTTTTTTATATGACCTGCATTATGGCATGAAACATAAAATATTATATTTTCAATATTCTATGTTTCATCATGACTAGCAATGGTGAATGTTATTAACACTTTTATTAAAGAAAATTATTTCTAAAATGATAAAGATATTCAAGAAATTTGCATATCCTGTAAAACAATCTATATCAATGCATCAATCATTTGTTTCACTTATATCTTACGATTGACCCGCGATTCTTGCTATGTCATCTTGCCCCGGTAGTTTCATGTCATTAGGTAACTCTTGCCTGCAATCAATATTGCGAAAGCAGAACTGTTTCTCAATATTTTCCATTCGGGAATTCCCCTAACTGGAAA
>NC_090730.1:173600568-173623068 GCF_036898095.1 Palaemon carinicauda
AATAATCTCAATATTTCACTGATATTTCTAAAAATGGAACATTGTCGTTCTTAAATCACCAGATATTCTAATAATTAATTTGTCTTATGGAATATTTTTTTGCTGTTAAAATTGATAATTTGTATAGAAATTTGATTGTGATAGATTTCTATAATAAAAAACAGTCGAGAACATTTTAATTAAAGTGAAAGTTTTAGCATACATTTATAATCTTTTTAATTTAATTTCAGGTACATGATTTGTTATATCTGACAGGAATTACTTTAAATTGATAATGTCGTAATTGTCCTTCTTGGTTAACTTCTATCATGATAGTTTTTTTTTTTTTTTTTTACTGGTCTAGATTATTTGTTTACTAATTAATTGTGCTATTTACTCAATTTCTATATTAAATTAAGAAATTAATTGTAATTAGGGATAACATAAGGAATAAAGGATTCCGAAGAAAATTGTATTCATGTTTTCTACCAGGTTAAAAACTTCATTCAGCATTTTGAACATATTATTTCAATTTAAAATCAATATTAAAATGAAAATGCATTTAAATTCAATAATATCAAGCTCGTTCATACCATAACAAGTCCCATTATTTTAAATGTTCATGATATTACAAATTTCTGTTTAAAATAAATATCCATATATCATTTCTAGTGTAACAATACATAAATAGATGGCGCTGCCTGTCCTCCAAAGGGACTAGAAATTAGTAACATGTAACTTCCCATTTCCCTCATCATTGTATAAGTTAACATTTCAAGCTAAACCAGTAGGAAACTCAGTTGACATTGGGGTGACAAAAGTGCAAGTTCTTTTTGGAAATCATAAGCTGCAAGCAGGCGATATTTCAAGGTTTTTACGAGTGTTATTTTCTTATCTTTAGATTTGTGTGGTTAGCCAGTTTATTTAGGATGTTAGTGTTTTTTTTTTTATCTTTTATTTTTATAGTTAAGAAGTGATAGGTTCTTATGCAAACTTTGGTTACAGGTTTCTACGGAATAGTTTTGTTTTATGGAGTTTCATGTATCTGGATTTTAGTAACTAGGCGAATGTATAGTTTACATTTTCTAAACTTTAAAAGAATTCAGTTTTTTCAATGTAAATTATTCCCTTGATGAATAGTGATAGAAAAAGTACTCAGTTTTGAAGTGAAAATTTCTCAAAGGTAGACAATGTATAACACTGAGTATGTGGTATTTTGATAAAAAGTTCCCGAGTAGGAATTTTTCATACACCCTTCGTTCAATTAGCCATTTAGAATTAGGTGAACAAGCAAATAAATATCTTTGACGATTTAGGTATTTGGCGTTTGATATATAAATCTAATATCATTCTGTATTGGTCAATGCTACTCACAATCTGATAACTTAAGGGGGATTTTGTATGAATTATAACATAGGATTCGTAATTATATAACTCAAAATAGCATATCTAAATTTCCATTACCCTAATGTTTTGGGGCCATTTATTAAGTAAATCTATACTAGTAAAAACTTTTAGTTCATGATCTTGGAACTTTTCTTAAGTATGAGACTTAGCATTTTCATAAGTAAATATTTATCTTCATAAAAAATTGAATTTTAAAAGGCTTTGTCCATCAAAACTTAATATTACTTTGAATAATCCTTTTGATATATTCAGCCAAATCAATTTCTTGTCAAAATATTATAGTGCATAGCAGTCAATAGCGGTTTTAATACGTCCATTACACTAAGTTGACTGGCAGTCATATTTGTAATTTTCATGGATAAAAATGTCTGCTCTATATTTTTAATTCTAATGGGTCAACAATTGCAAATTTAGTATACGAAGTGCGAAGCTGTAATTAAAATATAAGTACATCCTAAAAACTAGTATAATGAAGTAAATTTTCCCATTTCAGATAGAAAATGCTGTCAGAACGTCAATCCTTCTAGTTATCAATCGGTTCGACTCTACTTGTTCAAGAAATCTGGCATAAACTTTCTTATTGAAAAAATGGATACAGCCAAGTTGTGAAAACTGAATCTGTTAGCAGTATTAGCAAATGTGAAAAGTTCCAAGATTTAATTCCCACTTTCAGATAAATTCAGTTTTGATGTAATGTTACTTATTTACTAATTGAGTTTTGGATCTTATACTTTTGAAATGGTACCCCATTGCTGTGACTGATGGACATTTTGTAATATTCCATATAGAATTTGGACAGTTTGTAATATTCCATATAGAATTTTAAATAAAATTGTAATGGAAGTTTGAGTTTTTATCACTACACCGTAAAAAATTTAATTTAATTTGAGTGAATCCTAAACTTGAAGAGTAAAGGATAATTGTTTAATGTGCATAGTTTATTAAGTGAAAGATACATTATGCCCATACTATCTACATGCACTGTAGTCTGAGTAACATTTTAAAGCTACTTTATTCAGGAAATATGAGCAGGCAGTTTTCTTAAGCTTTGTAGAAGCTTGATCATGAAAACCTAGCAAATTTGTCTAAGTTTTCATATACTTAAATACCGAGTACCCTAATTGTATTATTTTACCAGCTAAACTATAGAACAAAGGTTGTAAAAACAGGCAGCTACAAAGCCTGGGGTTCCAAAAGTAGCAAAAAGCCTATTGGAGAATTAAAAGATGGAATAAAACTATTGAGTGGTATAGGATTAAATTAAGTGTTAGATATGAAAAAACTTTACTGACATTAAATGAGATTTTTACAGAAATTAACTTTCTTGAACTAAGGATTATATGCACATGACAATATTTAAATTTGGTTAAGGTCGTAACAGGTGAGGAAGTTTTTTTGTTCTTTACTATAAACTAATTAAAGTAACATTGTAAAGCCTTAGTTTGAAGGTAATAGGTAACCTTAATCTAGTTTTGAATTCAGTTCTTGATTCTTAGTTTTTGAATCAGTCCTGTATATTTATCTTTAAAAACATTTTACATGGATAATTATGGAAAACATGCTGATGGATATATTTCATTTTGTTTTAGAAAACTTTAAATCTGTTTAATACATAGGAAAAAATAATTTTGGAAATATTTTTCTAAAAGCTTTAATAATGTTGAAGTAACTTTAAGTGTCTTTAAATACAAATCCTTGCCTATTTCTTGTTTTCAACAAGGTAAAAGGGCAAAATCTTAGAATTTATATTAGAATCAAACCAATTACATTTATAAATCAACACTTGTATGCTTTTATATGACAGGATAATGATTATCAGCATCCTTCAAACACTTATTTTATTTTGAAATAAATATCCAGAGTAGGTTGGAGAAGTTTTAACTTGAACGTTTATAACCTCATTTAATATTTCCTTTAAATGTGACTTATCTTTGGAAAGAGATTGATCACTTACGTAGGTAGATATTGTTAAAGCTAGCAAGTAAACATTTTGATCGCACATATATTGATAGTTTTGTATTGTGATATTTGGGTAGTGACAAGCAACACCTTAGTTGGACAATCAATAGCTTTTCCAAATAGCTGGTACTGAAGATAGGTCTTCATCTAAATTTCTTGCAAATCTATTTCAACAGTTCTAAATTTATTTAATCTTCCACAGGACTAGCTAATGGCCTCCCATGCTCTGAAAACCTGATACATCAGATATTCTTTACATTGTGACTGTTGGCAGCAGAAAATAGGAATCCCGAAGTTAATCTTTGAATCAGTTGGAGCTCTTTGTCAATTGGTGGGAAATTAGCGGTAAAGCATAATTTGGAGAAGCCTGCAGTAATGATGATGGAAGTCAGAAGATCTGTAACTAGTTGGCAGCATCTTGAGAGAAGAGCACGCTTTGACGGGAGGAGCCTGCAGGAGGAGCCCGCTTCGACGGGAGGTGCCTGCAGGAGGAGCCCGCTTCGACGGGAGGAGCCTGCAGGAGGAGCCCGCTTCGACGGGAGGAGCCTGCAGGAGAAGCCCGCTTCGACGGGAGGAGCCTGCAGGAGGAGCCCGCTTCGACGGGAGGAGCCTGCAGGAGGAGCCCGCTTCGACGGGAGGAGCCTGCAGGAGGAGCCCGCTTCGACGGGAGGAGCCTGCAGGAGGAGCCCGCTTCGACGGGAGGAGCCTGCAGGAGGAGCCCGCTTCGACGGGAGGAGCCTGCAGGAGGAGCCCGCTTCGACGGGAGGAGCCTGCAGGAGGAGCCTGCAGGAGGAGCCCGCTTCGACGGGAGGAGCCTGCAGGAGGAGCCCGCTTCGACGGGAGGAGCCTACTTCGACGGGAGGAGCCTGCTTCGACGAAAGGAGCCTGCAGGAGGAGCCTGCTTCGACGAAAGGAGCCTGCAGGAGGAGCCTGCTGGAGGAGCCCGCTAACATGGGAAGAGCCTGCTCGAACTGTAGGAGAAACCTTACTCCTAGTTCCCCCTCCCCCCTGCTCGAACTGTAGGAGAAACCTTACTCCTAGTTCCCCCTCCCCCTTCCTTTTAGGACTTTCACACTATTAGTGGTACTATTGAAGAGGATAATGTAGTCTACTAAATGAACTTCTTTAACCTGTATAATGATTGTCCGGTAATAAATAAACATCTTTAAAAAGCAGGTTATTAAATAAAAAGTATTACATTCCAATCCATCAATATCTGTTACATTCCTGCTCAACTCTTCTTTGGAGGTATCCGATCTTCAACTGTTGTTACGATGTCTTAAAGTTTTCAATTTCCTTCTCCATTTCTTTCGGGTGTAGTTGATGTTCCTGTGTAAAGTTCTTTCGCGTGAGATCTTCAGGTGATGACGTGGCATTAGAGTTTAATCACTTGCCTTCATCTCGGGTGTAGAGGAGCCTAAAAGCAGCTGCTGCTATTTTGTATATCTGCGGAGACGAGGCTGTATCAAGTGCGATGCTTTAAAGTTGTAGCTGCTTACATTACATTCATTTCTTAATTCGACTGTACACGATGCTGTATTTTGTTCAAAAGTAGATGCGGCATGAAATCCTTCTCCTTACTATGTCACATACCGATGATATCATGTGTCATCTAAGGGCACTTTACCATCTATATTCTGAAAGTAAAATTTAGCTGGGTTTTAGTTGGGATTACATGCATGTTATATACTAAAGATTAGCAGTTGAATAATTTACAATGCAAAAGGTGTTATTACAAACTTACCTATCCTATCCCATTTAGAACTAAATCTTTTATATACAAAGGTTTTCAAACTTCCTTGGTATTTTTTAATGACTAGTATTCAGTAACATTCAACTCAAAAACCACCGACTTAAATTTTAATCCACAAAATTTATTACGTAACTTTTTCTAAGATTGTTGCCACATTCATTAACATATACGCAATATTACTTAAAACATACGCAATATTACTTAAAACAGTCAGTATCATAACTGAAATGCCAATGTACCAGTTAAATTCATAATCCACAGTAAGATTTATTTTCAAGATTCAGTTTTAAGACGATCTTACTATATTCATCAAATACTAGCTGCTAAAGACACTAATTACAATTAATTACTAAAACTCCTGTTTTACTTTTCCTTACCTTAAGTTTATTCAATATGTCTATATTTAAATCTTTACCACTATATAACAGATCACCTCCAAAATTTGTTTGTCCACACCCTCCATCTGTATCTGGAATAGATTTAAATATTTAGTGAAAAAAGCTGATAATTATGTTTTTACAAATAACCAATAGCTTTCCTTCTAGTCATTATCCTATTTAGCTATTTAATTTAATTGGAACCAGCCTCCATGGCTTTTTCTATAATGTGAAGCTGAATTTAATAAAGAACAAAAAATCTAAGAGCTATTTAATATTAGATAACATGGAGTTTAGGCATGAAAAAGGGAGAGTTTTGAGCAAAACTTTATATCCAAGACCATAAAAATAAAACATTTTAGCTAGTTTACTTTTTAACTACTTAGTAATTTGATTATAAAAACACAAATTCCACAACTGCTGAAAATACCTACAAAACTTTTATTTCTGAGGCGTACTAACTTAATCTAGCCAATCTCTCACTTGATCAAATATAAATTTTGTAGTCTGGGTTGATTATGATTAGGCAAGTTACCACCCTAGTTTTAATAACAGTATGCTATAAGCACAAGGGCTCTAACAAAGAAAATTACTCCAGCGAGGAAAATAAATTAGGAAAGAAACGACAGTGGTAAAAATTGAATTAGTATTTTTAAGAACTAACATTAACACATTAAATTTTTAACTTGGTAAAATCAGTCGATATTTTTTTTAACAAACGCATGCAAAATAGCAATAAACGTTATTCATTATAATCATAATTATATGCTATAGCATTTTTCTATTTTCGGGCATGGCCTCCATGGATCATTAAAAAAAAAAAAGCGAAGTTACAATTATTTCAAATTAATACTGAATACAGTGTCAATTCATAAAAAAGCTATTTATTAAGAATTAATCACATTGATTTTCGACAATATACGAAGGACAAACTTTTGTGCAAAGGTTAACATTATGGACCATAAACTACTTAGCAACTTATTTTCCTACTACCTTGTCATGTGATTATTAAAAATTCCACAATTAAAATTAACTATAAAGATTATAGAATCGAGACTAAATTGAAGAGCATGTCTAATTACCTACTCTTCAAATGCTGTATAAAAATTTATAATCTGAGTTTGAGGTTTTTGTTATTAGCTAAGCTATAACCCTAATTTGAAAAGTGGGATGCTACAATTGCAAGGGCTCCAACAGGGGAAAAAATATTTTAGTGAGGAAAGGAAATAAACAAGTAATGCACAATTGAATAGCATATTTTAAGAACTGTAACATGAAAATAAACTTAAGTCTGATGTTAGCCTGTTCAACAAATTTGAAATACTGTAACACTTCAAAAAAGATCACTGAATATCTTTGGAATTCAAGGAGACCTACAGAGTTTCAAAAAAGGATATTTTCTATTTAGAAACTCAAAATAACTGGTATACAGATTTAGAAATAATAATGCAGAGATCCAGAAGTTAAGGAGACACTGTCCCAGACCTAATTAAAATTATTTTGAGTTAATGGTTCAATTTCAGGCCTTATAATTTGTAACATCAGCTAATTTTAGATAGATCTCAAGATGGATTCATAAAACCCTAACATATATTCAAGTTGAGTATTAGTAACACCTGCATATTCAACGAGATTGTATTCTAGGCCAAACCATACGCAATGTGTATATATTTGGAAAAGTAAATGTGCTAAGAAAACTACCCGGAGGAACATTAGATCACATTCTTATACTAGCCATGGTGCCCATCATCAAGAACAACTACTCCACGATCAATCTTAAAAAAAAAATGACTGAAAGACCCTCCCATACCCAACTGAGTTTGAAATCAAGGGCCATGTGATTCAGGCTGACAAAGCAAGCTATAAAATAAACACCAATTGTACAAGCTTCCTGACCACAATCAAGGATTTCTGTACAGCATTGATTATGTAGTAAGGGCATCACACGCCCCAAACCTTTTCCGAAATCCATATTGTTTAACTAGGGAACAACCTTCAGCAAACCTAAATCAATTTAACCAAAACATGTTCTAACGCTTTAGTGTAAATAGGATTTATGAATGTTGGGTGGTAATCAGCTGCGGTGCTAATCAGCTGTACATAAGCTTACACAAACATACACAGTTGAGTAACATTACCAACTCTGCATAAAGTGCTAAAGAACTTCTGATTAACTTGCTGAGAAATCAGCAGTCTTTATAAAAAAGAAAGAAAACCATTCGAGTCACCTCTCCATAAGTATCAAGATTTTTTTCATAAAAACTAATGTAGTTCGTTTAGCCTAAGGGAAACAGTAATGAGGAAAATGAAATTTTGCATAGCAATATAAATAACCAGTAAACTTCAGCAGGGACTGAAAAATTCTTACTATAATAATTCCTGAAATATTCATAATAAAGACAGTCGTTTTTTATAATGAAATATAAACTAATATTTGCCGGTTTACATTATTTACCATCATATATACACCAAACTAACATTCAAGAAAAATCACTGAATTCTGAAGGCCTTTCAATATTAACAGGTGGTATATCCTTTTGATTAGTTCTACAAATGTTTGTATGCATGCTTGTATTATCCCTGTACTATATATATTGTAAAAAAAAAATTTCAAAATGCTAAACAACCTCATTTGCCTAATTTTGATTTATGTTATAAATGCAATACAGAAGAACTGTCCTTTGATAGAAAAAATAACTAATGAGATATGCCGGTCAGTTGTTCTACAAAGTAACTAAATTCAAAGAATATAAAGTTTATAAAACTTTAAATAACCGTAAAACTCAGTTAGTCCTCCTCCAAACCATTTCATCCAGAGTGCAATACTTTTTTTTTCAAAGTATGGCCTAAGTTTGTAATTTAAACCTAATATGTATGTTTCATCATCTCGAGTATTACTAGCATCTAACCTTCAATGCTTACATCATTTTTTTGCCATTAGGACTTCTTATAGTTTGCATATCACCATAGAATAGTTTGCATATCACCATAGAATAATATAAACTAAGTATTAAAGCTGTTAAGATACTTAATTTATAACGGAGTTTTTATTACTTTAATTTCATAAGCCATGGATACCTCTCAAAGGTATTATATGTAATTTTTGAAAAACATACTGAAGATACTAAAAATATATTTCCAAATTAAAAATAATGATTACATATATATGTAAATACTCAAACTTTGGAAGACTTTTACAGGTTAATTTTCAATAACCCTTAAAGTGCTAGGCACAGTATCTAGAGCCTTAACGATTCCATTTACTTCCAAGTACACAACACTGCTACAATGAAAAGGAACTGGATATGTAAATTGGTTTTGAATTACTTGTAGGATAGATTTAGCATTTTAACCTAAAACCTGGGATGTTGATAAAACCTCCAGAATTCTTAAATTATACTTATACTTTATTATGAAGCTTTTTCTATAAATTGAATATAATACCAGATTAAATGTACTAAACATTTCTATATGTAGTTTTGGCAAGAATCATGAAAAGATTCACAAACTTCTGTGGTTGTGCCTTTAGTATTTCAAGAAACTATATCACATGCAATATCTCAAGAGAAGTCTACTTAGAATAGTAAAGGGTGAATCTGACCAATGGAGAATTGCAGACTTCTTTACCTCAACAGCAAAATCCATCAAAGGCTGATAAGATCAATTCCTGTTTGTAAAAGAAAAATATTAGGTCTAAGGAAATTAACCATACATGCAATTATTCTAGTAATATTCCACTAAATAAAAATTTCTCAAATGGATTTCAAATTCAGATTTCAAATGCTATTGATATGAAGATCAGTCATTTTATATACCTTGCCATTTCCAAGCTGAATAAATGGTAGACATGCAAGTTTATTCTATCAAAATTTTGGCTATTTCAAGATGGCCAAAAGTGCAGGTTCGCAAGGACTAAATGAGCGAAAGAAAAGCAGATATAGCAACAGTATTACATTACTTCTGCTATACTAAAAGGGTGTTATGACATTAGAAATAGCGAAGTACTTTACTAACAGTCCTACCTTACACCCTGCACTAAACTACATATACTAATATCAAAATACTGTATGTAAATCATATCGACTATAATTCAGTTCAGAATCAACACAAACTTTACATTTCCTGTTTATTTGAAATCCAGGAATTGGGAAACTGACTTATCACGTAGTGAATATTATTTAAAGGGATTTTACTTAGTGAGGACACTGGGAATTGCACATCAAAACACCCCCTCCCAAAAAAAAAAAAAAAATAAGTTTTTTATCTTATATAAACTTCAATTTACCCGAAACTTCTTGTTCAATTGCATGGTATGCTGGTGACAACTGACCATCACTTTTATCCTGGCTATTACGATTAAATTTTCAACTAGGATTTGGTGTATAGGAATTTTCTTTGACTGCATAACACCATATGGAGGAAATTTAAAACCTTTTAGTCTTCCTGTCTAACTGTATCAAATAAATTTATCTGTAACCGTATCAAACAAATTAATATTTTTTAAAAAAAATCTTCCAAGTCAAGAAAACTTTCTCTTAGGCATGGACAAGCTGTATCAAGTATTAAGAATGGGTACAGAAAAATAAGATCCATTATAGAATACTTTCAAATTACTTATGTTTAGTATGAAAGTTTTGTCTTATTTAATTTAAGTAAATTGCAACATCTTTACATTAATTTTAGTGCATTAGTCTTAGTAAATCTTCCTGCATATTTTATTACAAATTACTGTACTTTAACATTAATTTCAAGTGCATGGCTTTTAGTGCATTTTCTTGCATATTTCATAACAAATTACTGTACAAATATTAAAAGAAAAACCTAATTTCTGTATTCAACTACCAGTCGTACAAAATTATATGTAAAATTTATTTGAGTTGTAATATATTCTAAATTTTATAAAATACGCATGATAATAGCTCAATATCTAGAGGATATATTTCATATTTTTCCTAATTACAAATCCTTGAGTCCTTTTAATAGGTGCATAACTTCAGATGCTGGAAAGTGTTAAATTCTTAAACCGAAACTGTTGCAATATCACCGAAACTTGTTGCAATATCACTAAGTCTATTGATATGATCATCTCATGGAAAGACTCATAGCTGCAGTGTTTCACCAAACCCAAGTATAAAGGCATAACTGATTCTCTAGATCCAGGAGCAATTGGCTCATCCTGGAGCAACCTCCAAATTGAAGATTGCAGTGTTAGAAAATTGTCAAGATACCTCAATAGGATAATTAAAAGACTAAACTAATGTGAGTATAGCCTTGAGACCATGCGAGTAACAGACATTCACAAACACACCTAACAAACGCAACTATAGGATGAAGCCAGGGGACTTAGTCAGACTACTTGAGTCTTGCGCCCTTATGGTCCACTTACTGCACTTGAAAGTTTAGACAAAATTCGACCAACAAATTTAATCATGAGAGGTGTCAATTGTTGTCTCCGTTCTTCAGACAACTTTACCAACAGCAGTCATCTTTAGAATTTTACACACTTCCTAGACTACTACTAGCTCATTCATAGTTTCCACATCTGTTGCAAGTTCCAGAACTAAGATTTCCTGATGATAGGTAAGGAACCTCATACTAGTGAGAGGAGTGGCAGAGTTTATTAATGGAAAATTACTAACCAACATTGTGCATCACATCGTTGCCAAATTGCCAAAGGGCTCGGCAGGCATACCCAAATCCTCACAGCTGAAAGGGGTGATGCTAAACTCTACATCGCTTTATTACTTCTATCACCATTCCCGGCATGAGCAGGATGGGGAAAATGGTTTAGGACATAATAGAAACTAATTTGAGAAGGTAGAAGGGGTTGACAAAACAGATCTGAATGCCACATTCATTTTTAGCATTTACTTCAGGGATGTAATTAAAGAAGGCCTGTAAGTGGTTAACTTCGATGTCCTGAGCAATTAAAAGTACCCACCTAATGGACAAGGCAAGGAAGGTGTGATTTCTCAATGGAGACCTTCTGTGAGAACAGGGAGCTCGCTGCTTCCCGTCCTACCTGGCTGGTGAAGTGGAACATTGCATTCCATCTCATTGCATTCCATCTCTACATGACCTAAAAGGCCAACTAGTACGTAGACGGGTGCACCAAGAATGTCACCACCTCCGTGTCAATGAAAAGTATGCTTTTACACTGAATTCAACAGCCCATCAAATGAAAAATACGACTACTCCTGACCAAAAGCTCTAAACCAAATCTGGACAACTAAGTGCATTTAGTCTTCACTGTACGACCACAGGGTGTACTTCGGCTTTACTATCTAATGCGAGGTGTCCAAGATGCATGACTAACAAACCCTACTGTATGCTATGTTATGAGGTGACTCATCACACTGACAGTATGCCTGCTGAATCACACACCTGGAGAGGCACACCCAAAGAGCTGTAGGCGAACCTCCTACTTGCACATGTGCAATGCAAGCATGTCCCTTTGCTTACCAAGAACGATGATCCAAAGCCTTTCAGCCCTAGCAGATTTCTTCTGGATAACCTTCATTACTGTTACCAATGCGTCACTAACATCCATGAAACGAAGGGGCAGTGGTCAACATCCTGACTACATCTTCCTAGAGTAACTCTGGTAGCAGGAGTGTAATCTCCAGTATGTGTCATACTATAATATCTGCCTGTGTTGGGCTGATTTTCAGTACAGCACTGTTACGGGGCTGCCTAATTGGTCCTCCTCTGCTTAAGGGTCTTCTTTGGGGAAGCAGGTTGATATCTGAAGGCTCTGCAATGAGTAAAAATGAAGACGGGAACGTATTAGCTGGTATGGAAAAGCAGGCATGTAGTTTTCAATTCTCAATTTAAAAGCTTCAACTACATTTCTGGTCTAGCAGCAACAACTTCAGAAAAGGAAATGACCTCAGCAGAAGGGTAATGACTGAGTGGAGCCAGGTAACGTCTCCCCTCCAAAGTTTCTACAGCCGGAAGTAGTTGGAGCAACAAGGGAAGCCTATTGGGTCATTGAAGCAGCCAACACAGATTTTCCCAACTGACTGGGCACTGTTCATATCTAAGGTAATAGTATTTCCAGGACCAAGTTTTTGTGAGGGTGGGCATGGAGATATTACCTTCGCTGGCAGGTGGTACAGTCTTTCAAAAGAGTCCAAAGTGATACTGGGTCTCCCATACCCTTAGAATACCTCAGGACGTCCAGCCCAGCAATAACCTTAAGTAGACAGAAGGCTATGAGCCTGACTTACGAGATTTAGCACTTCAGCATAACTTTAGATGTCAGTATAAATTTAGAAGTTACCAAGTCAAGACTAAATACCAAGTCTATCATCGCAAACTCCACCTATTGAAGAGGCATCAATAACCTACACTAATTACAATTACAGAACCTTTTTTGACCCCTGCGAAAGTTATCTTGGAGAGCCACCTCCAGCTTGCTAATGTACCAGATGTACTTACAACCAGGTTTACTAAGGAAGAGCCACATCTTCCCGTTAGAGTTGCCGTCAGATAAAACCACAAAAAAAAAAAAAGGAAAAAGAATTTAGCCCAGACTAAGGACTTTTATATCAGTACAGAACTAAGGCTGAAGTCAAAAGTGAGTTGCTCCACCTGGCTGGTGGGTGGTGGGGTTTACTCATCACCCACGATGAAACTATGCTTTGGTAAAAGTAAAGGATAGTTTTGTATATGTAGGAACAACTTTGCTATTTAAGAGCTCAATATCTTTACTGGAGAAAAACTGCATTTAATTAGTTCCTGTATTACGTTACCTTTTTACCGATCAAAAACCTTCAAACTTTAGATAACTTAGGAACAAGGACATATGTGAAGACTACTTGTACAGTCTTATCCTTACCTGAAATCTATCATTTCACTTAACGTGGTGACAATTATTCCACTAATTGTAACCAATATCAAAGACTTTTACAGATGAGTTTCGCAATAAACTTGTCAAAACGATTGTCTCCAGGTGAATATGTCAACATTCCTAATACCCTGCAGTGTGAATTTAACAGTCTTCATACCTCAACCTGAAATATAATTCGTTAAAGATTAAGGTGCTTAGTTATTCTGTAAATCCTTTAAATGCCTTAATCTTTGATTGAAATCTTATTGAAATCTCTTATAATGCCAAATTAAAATTTTTAATAGGTGTATTAACTCCATTTAGGGAACTAGTATAGAATTTCCAAAAGCCAATGGGAAAATAGAGCAGTAGTACCCCTTTACCCAATTAAATAAATCAAGCCACTTAACTATAGAATGCTCACATTCTAATATATATTCTCCCAGATTAAATAAAGGAAATTAGTTATGCAGGTAACAAGCCCATAGATGAACATACACTAAGGTTTAGAATTGATAAGTATTTAACAATTTATAACCGTTAAAATCAGAATAAAAATGAAAAACAATTGACAATTTGCCTTTGAAAGGGGGGGGGGAGAGGAAGAGGTCACTAAAAGAAAAACTGAGGAGCATCTGAAGATAAGATTCTCTCTTAAATGATGTTTACTATCACAGATTTACTTATCTTATTCCTTACGGTCAGTTTTTTTTTCCACACTTCAATTATCACTGGTAACCTATCTAGAGAAGATTGCTATTTCCTTTTCTTTGAATTGACATTTAAAGTGAAAAACATGAACACTGAACACTCTTAGTGGCATTTGGGCACTGCGTGATCTCGTGCTTTTCAATTTGGCAGTCTCCAGCACAAGATTAGTATTTATATAGAGACAAAAAGCTAGACAGTACCTAGATATCTCCCAGATTAAAAAAATAAAAAAATCTTAAGTAATGTTTTAAGACTACCTGAAATGATCTTCAGCAACGACTTCTTTCATGGCTATGCTTTCAACTTAAACACTTACCTTATGCAAAGGTCATTAAATATCCATTCAAGGTAATAAAGCCCCGTTCTTAATTTTGGTGTCCTTTTCTCTCGAGTTGAGGCCTCATTACTTTGGTTGAATTGCATTTGCATATTTACCACAGGTGTGGTGATATTGTGGGATCTTGTAGGTGTACAATCCCGCATGATCCTTCTCCTTAGATAGGAGAGGCTTTAAGCAAGGCCGTATTCGAGACGGCCTTGCTTTAAGGCGCTCATGGATGGAGCACCGACTGTGGCCTGGACAACATTGTTACAAGAGCCATTAACCCTTACCGAGAAGAGTTCATATTCCCCAATGTTGCTGGATCTGTGGTTTCCTGTCATGACTCCTGGTTGCGGTTGACAAGAACGACTTAAACATTTGGTTCCCACATATGCTGCAGGGTTGGTCAGAAACACTCGTCAAAGCCATTCAGGATCTTGCAGGCATTTGTCTCCGGAACTCTAGGGTAGGTAGCCAAGACACTCCATTCGCTCAATATCTGGCAGGTTGGATAAAAATGTAAATTAATGTGTTACCTGTTAAAAGATGCCCTCAAATCTTACTTTGCTATTATAGAGAATAAAAAATATTAACTTTAAATAACCTAATTTCATGATTTTAACAAGTCAATCTTAAATACTACAGGTCCAGATTATCTTTTGCAAGTAGTTTATAATACCTCATTTAATATCTAACCATTAAAACTTCACCTATCAATGTCGAAAAGACCTTACGTTCAAAATTTTTTTGCTGACATAAGGAAGAAAAGCTAACCAGTAAAAATATCCAAATTATTCTTAATAGAATTTAGTGATTGACTAAAATCAATTTTAAAAATATCCATTATCAAAAAACGTAAACTTGACTTATGGCAAAATTACTGCTCTTTTTACAGGTTTAGTGACAAGCTGA
This sequence comes from Palaemon carinicauda, assembly GCF_036898095.1. Taxonomy (NCBI): domain Eukaryota; kingdom Metazoa; phylum Arthropoda; class Malacostraca; order Decapoda; family Palaemonidae; genus Palaemon; species Palaemon carinicauda. The sequence goes on from NC_090730.1 coordinate 173,615,820, forward strand.
TATTTCTCCACGAAACAGCACGGTTAGAACTTTATTCCACTTAGCTTAGAATACACTGCATGAACTTTTCTGGTGTCACAGCCAACAACTAAACATTCCAAAAAAATTTCTGAGGGTTTCATGACCTTAATGTTAGTTTCATTATGTTTGACCAAGTAGCAAAAACTTCTATTCCCGAAATAACGAAGTGGTCTATATAAACTGCATGGGTTATAATAAGTAGCCAAATAACAAAATTGGTTAATATTTATTCTATACTGTAAACCATTAACTGATGCATTTTGGCCTATGACTTCGGATCTTTGCCACCCATGCTCACATGGCAAATCCCAATCACTTCCAGCATAGCCAGGGGAACCAAAGTGAAACTCAGGCTTTATCAAATAGCCTTTTCTAGCATATCTGTTTTATATCTAGCATGCCAAGTGTTACCTCACTGTGCAGCTATGGATAATATTACCTCTGGAAAGTCATGAATAAATATTTTTGGGGTGTATGTGGGACAGAATTAAAACTTGGGCAGTTTAAAATCACAATAAAGCTGTTGGATATATGGTCATAGTTATATGCTTACTGGTCGAATGCTTGGTCAAGTTAGCATTGCCTACGCCGTTTTGTTGGCTACTTTTTACCTTCATGCAATAGAACATTGTGCCAATGGATTAACTTTTTATACCTAGAATTAGAGGAATTAGTTTCTGGTATAAAAACTCTGTGCATGCTTCATTGCTACCTCTATTTAAATACTTCTTTAACCTAATTATGTTTTCAGATTTCTGGCACTTCGAAAACCCCTTTGTCGATGGAGATCTTTCTCTAATTGGAAATCAAATGAAGTGTTGCAATAAATAAAATCCTTTAGTTTAAAATAAAACTATAGTATTTTTTCACGGATACTGAAACATCTATTTAAGACACTAGCCCTATAGTTATGCCAGCTATGAAAAAATTACCGTCTGGCTCAAGACTTGAATGTTAGGCAATGAGATTGTGTGTCAACCTGCCATTGTTGATGTTCTGCAGCATAAGGTAATTAAGGTAGAAACTGGAAACTATTTAAAACTTGAATTTTTATCCGGCAATTACAGGTACCTGAAAAGATCAGTTTAAATGCATAAGATATTTCACAGTACCAGGAAAAATTACCTGCTAATTAGCCTTTTATTTTTAAAAACTGTTTATTCCATTGTACCTCCGGTTAACTCTGTACTCTATTTTAGACCAAATTTCTAGTTGTCATATTTGGGGGGTAGCAAGGAAGCCACAGAGAACAGTTGTTTTAAGTACCGACAAGGAGGACTACTATGAGGGTATGGAAATACCTAGTCCACCTCCATCATCTCAAAAATTATAAGGTGTCCCACCAAGGATTAATATTTTCTATTGTTATATGGTACTTATCTGGCCCATTATATTGCTTAATTACATTTTCATTAGCTACTTTCAGAAAAATAATACCTACTGGTAAATATTAGGAACCAGAACTAGTACCCACCTGGATTCCCTCAACAAACATTGTTCTTAGTAATGCTAAAAGTTATTTTAAAGGCTATACCAAGTATTTGCAACTCAAATATCTAGAGAACAGTTAGTTCAATATATTTTAGTGACCTTAACCGTTCAGTACCAATGGAAAGTAATTATGAATAACACTAAAATGTCTGGCATTTAATCAATAGTGTAAAACATAACCAAACTGAACTTTGACCAATCCCATTTTTGATATATTAAGGTCAAGTTCCAACATAAAATTAATGATGAAGTGTCGCTATTTCCCATACTAGTGTGAATTAAACTAGCTATAATACAAAATGGTTGTACTCTGGTACAGTAAAATATTAAGACACACAAAGCATAAAACAATTCTAAAATTTATACCCTAATGTCAGCATCCACTAAAATCTTTATATTTAAAATAATTAGCTTTACTCCTACAGTATTCTTTTTCACGTCTGCAGCCTCGTACAAATGCTGATAAATGAAAATTTTGTCTTAAGTTCTTTGTTCGAACAGCATCTAATAGAATTCTTTCATTCCTAACCTTGTAAAAAGTTGTTATTTGAACATGAGATTTAATCTTATTCGAGTTGGGAATAATGTTATGTTACGGTTGAAACAAGCGTTATTTATTCTGATAATGAAAAATGGTAGGCAAGTTTTGTTCAAACAGATGCTGTAGTTTGTTTTAAGCTACTTATTTGACAATCTATGTGCAAACGTTTAAGATCGATAAAATGTAATGTAACTAAGCACCCATGAATAATGATAGGTCAAGGGTGGAAACGTATTGGATATTTGGTATGGTAGCGAGAAATGGAAGAATGACAATCTAACAAAATACTCCTGCATGTCTAAACACTGTTTTCCAGATCAAAATTTTAGTACCCTTTGTAGTGCATGGCAACTTAATTATAAGAGTTAAGAATAAAGATATAAAACACTTCACTTCATTGGCTGGACTGAATTAGTGCAAGCATTTTGCCTTACTGGACATGAAATTTGTTGTTTAACTACGGACATGAAATTTGTGTGATAATCTTCACCGCCTGCCTGAGGTTTTAATACAAGACATGAAATCCACCAATGAAAGTCTTCAAAGCCTGCATCAAATTCTACAACAGACATGAAATTCCTCGCTAAATCTTCACCGCCTGTGTTTAGTTATACTACGAACATGAAATTTGCCCAATAATCTTCACTCCCTAGGCAAGTCTTACTACGAACATTAAATTTACCCAATAATCTTCACCCCCTACGCAAGTCTTACTACGAACATGAAACTTGCCCAATAATCTTTACCCCCTACGCAAGTCTTACTACAAACATGAATTTTGCCCAATAATCTTCACCCCCTACGCAAGTCTTACTACGAACATGAATTTTGCCCAATAATCTTCACCCCCTACGAAAGTCTTACTACAAACTTGAATTTTGCCCAATAATCTTCACCCCCTACGCAGGTCTTACTACGAACATGAAATTTGCCCAATAATCTTCACCCCCTACGCAAGTCTTACTACAAACATGAATTTTGCCCAATAATCTTCACCCCCTACGCAAGTCTTACTACAAACATGAATTTTGCCCAGTAATCTTCACCCCCTACGCAAGTCTTACTACGAACATGAATTTTGCCCAGTAATCTTCACCCCCTACGCAAGTCTTACTACAAACATGAATTTTGCCCAGTAATCTTCACCCCCTACGCAAGTCTTACTACGAACATGAATTTTGCCCAATAATCTTCACCCCCTACGAAAGTCTTACTACAAACTTGAATTTTGCCCAATAATCTTCACCCCCTACGCAGGTCTTACTACGAACATGAAATTTGCCCAATAATCTTCACCCCCTACGCAAGTCTTACTACAAACATGAATTTTGCCCAATAATCTTCACCCCCTACGCAAGTCTTACTACAAACATGAATTTTGCCCAATAATCTTCACCCCCTACGCAAGTCTTACTACGAACATGAATTTTGCCCAGTAATCTTCACCCCCTACGCAAGTCTTACTACAAACATGAATTTTGCCCAGTAATCTTCACCCCCTACGCAAGTCTTACTACAAACATGAATTTTGCCCAATTATCTTCACCCCCTACGCAAGTCTCACTACGAACATGAATTTTGCCCAATAATCTTCACCCCCTACGCAAGTCTTACTACAAACATGAATTTTGCCCAGTAATCTTCACCCCCTACGCAATTCTTACTACAAACATGAATTTTGCCCAATTATCTTCACCCCCTACGCAAGTCTTACTACAAACATGAATTTTGCCCAATAATCTTCACCCCCTACGCAAGTCTTACTACAAACATGAATTTTGCCCAATAATCTTCACCCCCTACGCAAGTCTTACTACGAACATGAATTTTGCCCAGTAATCTTCACCCCCTACGCAAGTCTTACTACAAACATGAATTTTGCCCAGTAATCTTCACCCCCTACGCAAGTCTTACTACAAACATGAATTTTGCCCAATAATCTTCACCCCCTACGCAAGTCTTACTACGAACATGAATTTTGCCCAGTAATCTTCACCCCCTACGCAAGTCTTACTACAAACATGAATTTTGCCCAATTATCTTCACCCCCTACGCAAGTCTCACTACGAACATGAAATTTGCCCAATAATCTTCACCCCTACGCAAGTCTTACTACAAACATGAATTTTGCCCAATAATCTTCATCCCCTACGCAAGTCTTACTACGAACATGAAATTTGCCCAATAATCTTCACCTTCTACGCAAGTCTTACTACAAACATGAATTTTGCCCAATAATCTTCATCCCCTACGCAAGTCTTACTACGAACATGAAATTTGCCCAATAACCTTCACCCCCTACGCAAGTCTTACTACAAACATGAATTTTGCCCAATAATCTTCACCCCCTACGCAAGTCTTACTACGAACATGAAATTTGCCCAATAATCTTCACCCCCTACGCAAGTCTTACTACGAACATAAAATTTGCCCAATAATCTTCACTCCCTAGGCAAGTCTTACTACGAACATTAAATTTACCCAATAATCTTCACCCCCTACGAAAGTCTTACTACAAACATGAATTTTGCCCAATAATCTTCACCCCCTACGCAAGTCTTACTACGGACATGAATTTTGCCCAATAATCTTCACCCCCTACGCAAGTCTTACTACAAACATGAATTTTGCCCAGTAATCTTCACCCCCTACGCAAGTCTTACTACAAACATGAATTTTGCCCAATAATCTTCACCCCCTACGCAAGTCTTACTACAAACATGAATTTTGCCCAATAATCTTCACCCCCTACGCAAGTCTTACTACGAACATGAAATTTGCCCAATAATCTTCACCCCCTACGCAAGTCTTACTACGAACATAAAATTTGTCCCTGGTAACATTCATTACCTGGTGCTACGTTTTACTACAGACATGAGATTTGCTAGTTTGATCTTCACTACCTATATCAAGTTTCACTGCAGACATTACATTCTCCCTTTTAATCTTCTCCACCCATGTTAAGTGTTACAATTTACATTGAATTCCAACATGATAGTCTCCACCTCCTACGTTAAGTGTTTCCTCGAACAAAATTCGCCCGATAATCTTCACACTCTATGTTTAGTGTTACAACCGACATGAAATTCCCCCCTAACAATCTTCACTGCCAACATTGAGTGTTACAACTGACATGAAATTTGCCCCTGATAATCTTCACAGCCTACGTTAATTGTTACAATCGACATTAATTACCATGTGATATACAAAAATGCCTATGTTAAGTGTTACAACTGACATGGAATACACTTTGATACTCTAAGCTGCTTACGTTAAGTGTTACAATCGACATGAAATTTGCCCCAGATTTCTTCACCGCCTACGTTGAGCTACAGCCGACATGAAATTCACCATCCAGAAATCTTCACCGCCCATATTGTTACAACTGATATGACATTTGCCCCTGACAACCTTCATCGCCTACAATAAATATTAATACAGACATGAAATTCACCCGTAATAATCTTCACTGCCTACTTTAACTCTTACAAACAACTCACCCCAAATAATCTTCACAGCCTGCATTAAATATTACAAACGATATGAAATTCACCCCCAGTAATCTTCACCACCTACGTTAAATAATACAACAGACATGAAATTTAACCCTACTAATCTTTATTGTCTACATTAAGTGTTACAACTGACATTAAAATCTCCTGTGAATCCTAACCACCTACATCAAGTGTTACAACCCATATGAAATTCACCCCTGGTAATCGTCACTGTACGTTAAAGTGTTACAACAGACATTAAATTCATCCATGATAATCTTCACAGTCTAAATTACCTGTTAGAACACTAAATTAGCAAGATAATCTTCACCGCCTACGTTAAATGTTACAACCGACATGAAATTAGCCACTGATAATCTTCACTGCTTACATCAAGTGTTACAACAGACATGAAATTAGCCACTGATAATCTTCACTGCTTACGTCAAGTGTTGCAACCGACAGGAAATTAGCCACTGATAATCGTCAGCGCTTACGTTAAGTGTTACAAATGACATGAAATGAAATTTGCCCCCGATAATCTTAGACTACGTTGAGTGTTGAAACAAAGGAAATTTGTCCAGTGTAATCTTCACCACCTACATAGTCACAACTGGCATATAATTCACCCTTTATAATCTTCACCGTAGTCATTTCAATGAGTTGAATAATGCAAAAGTACGTAATACTTCCAGTTAAATCATCCAGGCTATGAAATAATTTCATAAAGCAATAAATAGTATTTATAAAGTATTACATAGCGAAATATTTAAATAATTGAAATCTATCTTGAATATCCATTATTAGACTACTGAGGATATAAGTAAAACTTCGAATAAAGTTTTTTTCTCAAACATTCTTGAGTAAATTAGTATAAAATTCACCTTCTGTTTCACCAACACATACCCCTCAGAATGCAGGTTTCGCAACTAGTGGATATATAATAATTTTAGAGAAAAATTAATCACTAATCGCTAATACACGCAGTTTAATGTTATAATCTAAAATGAAATTTATAAAAAAAAGTCAAATAAAAAATTATACAATCATGTCAAAAAAAAAAAAATACAGGTATTAAAACCTTTCTGAAAATAATTTACACTAATAAGTATGGAGCACCAAGAAACATTTTAGTTGTGGGTAAAAATATCTGCGATAACAAGCAGTTTAGGTTAGGAATTTAAAAGGAAATAGTAATTATATTCACACTAATTTAAACTTTAAAAATATGATCCTAGTTTAGATTCCACTTTTTCCTCATTAAAGTATTTAAAAAAGAAAGACTAAAATGAAAAAATGCACAGTTAATCATGACGCCCTTGAAAGCATAAACGTATAAAAGGTTAATTTCAAAGTTGACGTGCCATTAAAGTGAAAAACTATGTTAGTATCATAACTTTTAATGTTTAGTTAATTTAATAAAAACTCATTATCTTTACACTTGCTTAAACCAGTAAAATAAGTCGTACCACTAATGCACGATCCCCTACGCTTCAATGACGGGACCCTAATTTAAATTCCATAGTTTCCGCAATATACGTATTTAACAATACTATAATGTAGAATAAAACGAGAGGTTAATTAGAGTCCGGTTTTTATAAGCGTAAATGTGGCAAGGCTAAATTAAAATCTGCCTTTAACGTGATGATTATGCTGTCATACAACCTCAATTGAAGGTATTACATTGAAGTGTTTCTATATC
>NC_090730.1:173628068-173635568 GCF_036898095.1 Palaemon carinicauda
CTTTACAAGACTTTGAAGAAAGTTGTGGTAATTAAAGCAAAAATTCTATTAGAAAAAAGAATATTTTCAGTACTAACGTTAACTACACATGAATAGCAGAAGGAAACAATAAGAAATATGGATACATTAATAAATAAACAATACTAATATTCATAATCATAACTTTAAAACGATTACACGATGCAATTTACATTCATGGATTTCATATTTTATATTCCAGACTTTACGTATGAATAAAAAAAAATCGATAATAGGAAGCCAATATAAAGCTTTTATTCTGCTCATTTATAATGAATGCCGTGCTTTTGAGAATCGACAGTATACCATTAAAGTAAAGAGGAACTTTATATCTCCAAAGGTGAGAGTGGCGGATTGATCAATTGGGAAAAAGGTAATCAATGAATCAGACATATTATTTTACCTTTGACTTCTTGGAATTTAATGATTTCCAGCTTTATGCATATCATTTATTCCCTGCAAGTTTCATAGTTTTACGATTAATATTGTGGCTAGGAAGCTGTTTACAAACGAACACACAAACATGGGCAAAATCATAAACTCATTCGAACTTCGTTGGCGGAGGTAATAACAGAAGATCAGTACAAATAAACACATGCATATAAACAAACACAAACATGGGCGAGAACATGACCTCCTACCAAGTTCGTTTACGGAAGTAATAACAGAACAGCTGTTGAATCTTGATGGACAGCTTTAATTCGGCGCTTTCAAATAAAAGTTATCCTTCTGACTATCGCGTTTGAGTTGATAAATTATAAAAGAACCTTTTATCTCAAAAGATGAAGTGACCTCGTTATTATGAACCCCCAAGTCAGGATTTCGAGTCCCGCTCAGTCTCGTCTGTGCCATTGGTGTCTGCCTCCTTATCATCCTTGTGAGCTAAGCATTGCGGGTTTGGGGAGAGCTAATAGGTCTATCTGCTGAGTCATCAGCAGCCATTGCCTGGCCCTCACTGGTCCTATCTTGAGTGGAGAGGGGGCTTGGGTGCTGATCATACGTATATATGTTCAGTCTCTTGGTCTAAGTCATTGTCCTATTCGATAGGACAATGTCACTGTCCTTTGCCTTTGCAATTCATGAGCGACCTTTAAACCTTTAAAAGCAAATGTAACCAATAACAGAACATCAGTATAATCTATTTTGTTCCCTTAAAACGTATATTTATTTCTTCCTCAATCAACTCCAAACCCTCAATGCGCAAGTTACCTAGGATCTTCCAAAGTAAAAGTGCAATCGTTATTAGGTTAAAGTGATTGCTTCCGTTTCCCCATAAATCAAAGTCTAAAATCACTTTCTAGTGATTGACAGGTAATTCAGACACTACCCCCTCTCACCTGGCGAATTCAATCCGAGCTGACTGTGTGACAATTGAAAATGGCTTTGTTTTGGAACACAATAGACTAAGCATATTTTCTTCTTTTCTCGTTTAGTTTTTGGGTGAAACCAAATGAAAAATAAATCTAGAAAGAAAATATGAAAAAAGGATTCCTTTTTGTCCAGAGCAAGAATCTAGTATTGATAGAAACGAGGCATAACAAGGCTGATTGTGCATACGGAAATTTATAATAAGATAATCCTAATAATGATTTATTTGGGTGAAGACATATAGATGAAAATAAAGCTCAAAATTATTTACTTTTATGGTAATTTTCCAATTAAGAACACTGTTCTTAGCTTCCAAATAGAAATATAATTTTTAGGTGCATATCTAATATAGGAAATAATTGAAGCTAGAAATGGAAACATATTCCAAGCCGTCATTATAATTTTGATGAAAAAAAAAAAGTTTTATCAAATAATCATTTTAACTATTTAATTTTCCTTCCTTAAATATAGTTATCAATATGTCATTACTGTTTTTTTTTTTTCTATAAATCAACTTATCACATCCCCTTTGAAACTATCTAATGCCATTTACTCCATGAAATTTATACGTACCAGTTAAGTCACTGCTTTCTGTATCTCCTATTTACTAATGCAGGTATATCGAGTGGCATTTTCTTCTGGCTCACACAATCTTAAATAAGCAACTCTCAAACTGAAACTCGTTCTCTTACTGACCCATCCTTTCCTTAGCTCTCATGAAACCAGCCAACAGCCATATTCGATATTCAAGTGTCCTTCTTAATATATATAATAATAGGGAGAGTATTCATAGATCATTTAAACATTTATATGCAGGAATTTAATTCTGGTTCTATAGGTTAAATAAATGCATACATACATTTACAAATACAGTTACGTGGATACTTGAATAAACACAAGGTCGATATCACAAGATGAATTTCCCGTACAATGTCCTTTACAAAGAATTAGATGATTAGTAATGTGTTCGCCTCTCAAAGTATTCTTTTGTTAATTCCTCGCTGAAGTAATATATTATATTATATATATATATATATATATATGTGTGTGTGTGTGTGTGTGTGTGTATGTATATATATATATATATATATATGTATATATATATATATATATATACTCACATTACAATACACATTTTTCATACGTAATTAATTTGTGGAGCATCTAATAAATAATAAAATACTTTAATAGTCATATATTTATCAACGTTTCCGATAGTCAGAAAAACAACCATGTTTAATAGAAATATCAATGTGAGAGAGAGAGAGAGAGAGAGAGAGAGAGAGAGAGAGAGAGAGAGAATCCTTGAGATATTTATCAACAAAACTCAATCCTTAAAGATATATCATGACTATCTTCATTCTATTGCCTTTCCTTCAATCCTAGACAATCACTTCTTTTCCATTTCTCCGGATCGAAAGGAAGGAAAGAGCACGTAATAGAAAAGCGAAAAAAGTAAGAATCGAATTAATGATAGCAAGAAAGTATTGCAAAGAGGTGGAAGTTCATTACGAAATCAGCAGTGTCAGCAATTTCATATTTGACGGAGTTGCAATTCTTCAGTCATTTTCGGCTTATGGATATTTTTTTCTCTTTTCTATATTATGCCGGATGCAAAAGGAAACAAGATGGATCTTTCTATCATCATCATCATCAATATTATTATTATTATTATTATTATTATTATTATTATTATTATTATTATTAGCTAAGTCAAAACTCTAATTGGCAAAGCAAGATGCTATAAGCCCAAAGGCTTCGACAGGAAAAATTTCTCTGTAAGGAAGGGTATTATTATTATAATTATTATTTTTTTTTTATTAGCTAAGATACAGCACTAATTGACGAAGCAGGATTACGCCCTAGGGCTTCGGCAGGGAAAATAGTCCAGTGAGGAAGGGTATTATTATTATTATCATTATTATTATTATTATTAGCTAAGCTGCAACTCAAACTGGAAAATCTGTATGCTATAAACCTAAGGGCTTCAACAGGGAAAATAGCCCAGTGAAGAAAGGAAATAAGGAATCAGATAGAATAGTGTGCATGGGTTTAACATCAAACAAGAGAACTCTAGCCTAAGACAGTTAAAGACGGTGGTACAGAGGCTTTGGCACTACCGAACACTAGAGAACAACAGTTTGGTTTTGTAGTGTCCTTCTAGAAGAGCTGCTTACTTGAGCTAAAGAGTCTCTTCTACCTTTATTAGATGGGAAGTAGCCACTAAACAATTGTAGAGCCATAAAAGGCGAAATTGCCAAGTAGGAGTAAGAAAACATTAGCCTTTGGCTTTCATCTAGCATTTAAAATAGTAATTTGAGTTCATAGTACATGGTATAAGCACAGCGCATAAATTGTATATCGCCACTAGAGACAGCAATTTACCGACCCCTCAAATGGTACATTATCCACCTTTAAGTTCAATTGAAATTTTTTTGTATATATATAATATTTTAGCCTGATGGTATTAACAGAAGACCATGGATAACACCATATCACTACTTTTGTCAAAGCTATCATGAAAAGAGGAAAAAGGGAGAACATTTTTAGGAGTTAACAGGACATGGACTTGGTCATATGATTGAAATTTACTGGCTTACCATATTTAAGGCATTGTGGAGTTTTCCTCAAATAACTTACATGATAAAGTACTGTGTCTGTTTCGAAATAACATTGTCCTAGATATCCTTTGAAGATACACTCAAAATTACCCGAGAAATTACAAAAAAAGTAAATGAATGAATGCGGTAATTTTTAACACCTTTCTAATTATCCTATCTAATTAACTTAAGAAATTAATGATAACAAAATCATTTACGAAGCACAATAAGAATGTTTATTAAAAAAAAGAGAAAAAAAAAGAATATTCTCAGAACTGTAAGTAAGAGGATATACCTTTCCGTAAAAAGTAGCATGGCTGTTTGTCCACTGTATCAGGTTGTGTGAGAAATTATCTTACTTTAGTGAACCCGGAAATAGGTTTTTTTTGTGTATAGATCAATGTACCGTTTTCTGTCCATCAGTTAAGGGAGACACTAAAATAAAAGCCTTTAATCTATGTTTTCATGGTCTACTGTATATTAATTATTATTCCTTTAGCAAATTACTAAGTTGAGAGAGAGAGAGAGAGAGAGAGAGAGAGAGAGAGAGAGAGAGAGATGATCCTTATCTTTATATAAATGATATACTGTATATTACGCATTATTCCTTTAGAAAATTGCTAAGTTGAGAGAGAGAGATAGAGAGAGAGAGAGAGAGAGAGAGAGAGATCTGATCTTTATCTTTATATAAATGATATACTGTATATTATGCATTAATCCTTTAGCAAATTACTAAGTTGAGAGAGAGAGAGAGAGAGAGAGAGAGAGAGAGAGAGAGAAAATCTGATCTTTATCTTTATATAAATGATATACTGTATATTATGCATTATTCCTTTAGAAAATTGCTAAGTTGAGAGAGAGAGAGAGATCTGAGATTTATCTTTATATAAGTAGCAATTACACATAATTAGGCAAGTCTCTTCATTTTATAAGCTTCTCTGCATATATATGAGAGAATGATTATGTATATTTTAGAATATGTAAGCACATATAAACAATATTCTTCCAGGTAAGCCAACTATAAAAACGTCCTCTATTCAGGTTTTTTTTCTCTTAAAAGTTCCCTTTCATTAAAGAAAACAATTTACTCTCCCCTAAATATTTTACAGTTAGAACAATATGTTTTCAGCTTTGGCTTTTTTTACAATCCTCTTATGGAGAAAAGCACGTTTGGGTCGCTTTGTGGGAAAGAAATAGCATTTCCTTCGTGACTTAACCATTTCCCGTCAGCGGCATTTGTTTCCAAGAATGCTTTCTCTAAATAGTTTTTTTTTCTACATTTGTATATTTTCAATTTTAACTGTCTTTTAATTGAGAGATATTCGTCTTCTATTCTATTATACATATATATATATATATATATGTCTGATTAGGAATATATATATATATATATATATACATATATATATATATATATATGTCTGATTAGGAATATATATATATATATATATGTCTGATTAGGAATATATATATATATATATATCTGTTTACGAATATATATGTATATATATATATATATATACATATATATATATATATATATATACTGTGAGATATATATATATATGTATATATATATATATATATATATCAGCTCAAAAAGTAATAACTATTTAAGTATAACGTGATAATCTAGATGGATATATTTCAGCTCTGTTAATCCAACGAAATTTTAACAATAAAAATATTCATTTATTGTTGTTGTTGTTGTTGTTGTTGTTGTTAAAATTTGATATATCGGAAGACAATATTAACGTTTATTGGTATATGGAGTTTAACCGCTCCAGATATTAAGCAAATAGAAGGAAATGAGTTAGGCAAAACCATGTAAACTTTAGCTAAAGATGTAACTACTTTGTCAAAACTTCATCAAAAGATGTATCAAATCTTAAAAAATTCGGCTTGATAAGTATTAAATTTTCCAAAGCTTTAGCTAAAGATGTAACCAATTTGTCAAAACTTAAGCTAAAAACTTGACAAATTTTACAAAACTTCAGCTGAAGATGTCTAAAATTTGACAAACCTTTAGCTGAAGATGTAACTAATTTTTAAAATTTCAGCTAAAGGTATATAAAATTTTAAAAAAAATTAGCTAAAGATTTATTAAATTTGACAAAACTTTAGCTAAAGATGTAACAAATTAGTCAAATTTTTCGCTAAGCGTATATAAAATTTGACAAAACTTTAACTGAAGATGTAACAAAGTAGTCAAAAATTTCGCTAAGCGTATATAAAATTTGTCAAAACTTTAGCTAAAAATATATCAAATTTGACAAAACTTCATCTAAAGATGTATCAAATTTATCAAAATATCATTTAATGTATAACGATTTTGTCAAAACAAGTACAAAAATAAGTTGACGACAGAACAAGTTGATGAAAAATAGAAAAGTATAAAGTAAATATACATGACATGCCATTCTAAGAGAATTGTTTGAATATGATTCACATGAGAATCATGGCTACACCAATAGTTGATAATTAATCCCTTACAACGTTTTGTAATATTTTTAGAATTCTCTGTAATAGAAATAATATCTGGCAATAATAAACCTAACTAGGAAATGAGTTTATATACAAAGAATTTGAATGGGTATTTTAACGACTAAATGAAAGGAATTAGTAAAAAAAAAAAAAAAGATACTACTAATCATTGTGGTTTAAGGTCTTTATAAAGCACCACTCTACCTAGAATACAGATGACAATACCTAACAAGAGAGAATCTGAAAAAGAGAATATGATAAAAAAACAAATTCATTCAATGATATTTTAGTTTTTGGAGAAAGGTTTAGAAATTACGAATAAAAATTTTGTAAAAAAAAAAAAAAAAAAAAAAAAATCAGTAATGTTCGCATTGATGCCTGAATAAAGTTTCAAACATCAAAGTCTATACCCTTCTTAGCCAATCAATGATTACTGAAGAAATACAGCAACCTTATAGTACAATTAATGAACTCTTATGGAAAATTAAAGTTCAAAAGGTTAATAAAAGTAATAGAAAATCCCTCCTTTCATATCCTAAAAATCTTGTAAGTCTCCTGAGACTTTCTCTCATACATACTTTTGCATAATTAATCTTCTTAAACAGATGCTTTGTAGAATCATTTCATGTTAATAATTCATAATCCCCCACGTGTTTCAATAAGCCTTCTTTTTTAATACATATACGCCTTTATATGTAAAGAGATTTGTAAGCTATATAAAAAAAAACTTTAACCACTTAATGAAGAACTGAATGTATTGTGAATAATTAACGTCAATGTGAAAGTAATATTTAGATCTAAGCTACCATTCACTGAAGGGTGCAATTATTTTATTTAGTATGCATAAGTACATTGGCACTATATAGGGTTATGCTAGATATAAATATTGATATATACGTAATTATATGTTTATTGTAATAATGTTATATGTTTATGTATATATATATATATATATATATTATATATATATGTATATGTATATGTATATGTATATGTATATGTATATATATGTATAGGAGACATTAGTAAA
>NC_090730.1:173645568-173650568 GCF_036898095.1 Palaemon carinicauda
ATATAAAAAGACTAGATAATTAAAAAGAATAGGTTGATAACTAAAAGTGGATATTCAAAATAATGATAATTATTCCCATATCCAGATAACATTTACTAAAAAAAAATAGTTTTTGTATTAATGTATCTATCAAAATACACTTTTAATTTCATAATATTTTACCCTTAACAGAAAAAAAAATAATATTCGTTGGAATTCTAGATATCCAATAATTTTTGTATGAATATTTCATTTGATATGAAGAGTCAGATGATATTGAATGCTATGAAACGAAATTTCTCGACCACCATTTTTTAATAGACTAAAAAACCCCCTTTTTTCAGTTAGAAAATAAACACTTGCCTAGACTTTTTTTTTTTTTTTTTTTTGAATATGACGAAAGGAACAGACCAAATAAGAAAAAATGATAACTACATGTAAAACTTCAAAGAAAAATAAAAAAGTAGCAACTCTGATTTTTATTTTATTTTATGCATATATCTACATCTGGAAAAAATACATTTTATGTAAAGTGATATATTATTGTAAAGCGATATTTGAAAAAAAAATTTTGTACAGGCTTAATAAAAAAGAGAAATTTAACCGCTAAACGTAAAAACTAAAATAAAAATAAAAAAAAAGTAACAACTGTGGTTTTCATTTTCTTCCTGTCATTTATTTACATAGGCTTTTATTTTCATGAAGCGATATTTGAATCCAAGAAAAGGACTTAGTTAAAAAATAATGGGTTAATAAATAAAAGTAAAAGTTCTTAGGGATAATATAGATCAATTAAAGTCTTGTCAAATTATTCATACATCAAGATATCATGTAATTGAGAAGATATTTAAGAAAAAGAACATAGAAAAAATAAAAAATAGTTACGTTATTAGCTAATAGTAAAAAAGTCATAGCAATAGTATTGATTAATTAATTTTTTTTTTCGAATTATCTGCATATCCTGATATCATTTACTAAAGAACAGATTTAAAAAAAAATCTCTAAAGCGTTATTTGACTAAGAAGGAAAAGCCTAAATAAAAAGTAAATCGGATAAAAATAAAAATAAAAGATTTTAAGTAATAACATCAATTCATTGCAAATTTTAAAGATATCTTTCTTCGTGGCTGAGTGGTATGGTCACTGGCATACAGATATCCTGGACCAGGGTTCAAATCCCGGCCGGTCTGATATTATAGTCTTTGGGTGATTCCTCTTGGGGCTCTGATCCCGAGGTCGTTAAGAGAATCCAGACTTTAATGTATTAATATATATGGCTTATTTGAAACATATATAAATATATATATACATATATATATATATATATATATATATATATTTATGTATGTATATATAATAATAATAATAATAATAATAATAATAATAATAATAATAATAATAATAATAATACTAATAATAATAATAATAATACTGATAATAATAAAAAAAAAAAATAATAATAGTAATGAAAATTAAAATAATAATAACAACAACAACAACAACAACAACAACAACAACCACAACAACAACAACAACAACAACAATAATAATAATAATAATAATAATAATAATAATAATAATAATAATAATAATAATAATTCCAGAGATTCCTGGAAATCCTTCGTCTCCCGCCGCTTTCAAGTCGAGCAATCCTCAACGCTCTCTGAAGACGGATCATAAATTTACATAACTGAATTACATATCTTATTAGGTCCTGGAAAAAAGGGGGAAGTCGAGTGGCTTGAATAAATTACCTTGGGAAAAGGTGAATTACTGAAAAAAGAAAGACAGGCTAAGTTGAGATTTTTCTCAGTGTAGGAAGTATCATAAAAAGAAAAAAAAATCACTGAAAATGATTGACAAACCTTCTACAGGTTTCTTCGGTTTCAGAAGTAACCTTGACAAAAATCAATAGTTAGTCGAGTGGGTTTAAATAAATTACCTTGAAAAAAGTGAATTACTGGAAAAAAAAAAATATAGGCAAAGTTCAGATTTTTTTCAGTGTAGGAAGTATCCTAAAAAAAAAAGAAAAAAAAAAGAAAGAAAAAAAATCAATGAAAATGATTGACAAACCTTCTACAGGTTTTCTTCGGTTTCAAAAGTAACCTTGACAAAATCAATAGTTAGTCGGGTGGGTTGGATAAATTACCTTGAAAAAAGCGAATTACTGAAAAAGAAAGATAGGCCAAGTTCAGATTTTTTTTTTAGTGTAGGAAGGAGCCTTGGAAAAAAATCTATGGAAACGATTGACAAATTGTCTATAGATTTCTTCGGTTTCAAAAGAAACGTTGCTTTAGTTAAATCTGTTTTATTCAAATATTCTGTGTAATGGCGAGTTAAATTGAATTACTAAATTCTACATTCTCAACTACAATCTTTCGAGATATATCCAAAAATTTTTAGCTTATTCTCTATACTAAATTTATTTTAGTAAGGCGCATCTACACTGACTCGTTGTGGTGCCCCTTCAGCTCGGATAAGTTTCCTAGTAGCTGACTGGTTAGAATTATCTTGTCCAACCAATCAGCTATTAAGAAGTTTTTCCGAGCTTAAATGTCATCTCTGCGCGTCAGTGCAAATGAACTTCAGTAAAAAATAAATGAAAATAATCATAAAAAAATGTAATCATAAAAAAAAAAAAAAAAAAAAAAAAATAAGCATAGTACCATTATTTTTTTTCGGAACCAGAGGCAATCAATCACTTTTTCTCGGAATTAACGGCATTCAGTGACTTAATATTCATATTTCGTACGAAAAATAAAATTCCTTTGCAATTTAATCATCTGTCGAGTCCCACTTTTAATTAATTGACTTAGTGTGAATAAATTAAATTTAGGTACGTCCTAACCTTATTATTAAAAAGAAGGAAATGCTTATCAATGCAATTTCCAATGGTTTAGAAATATAAATTCAAAGTGGAAAAAAAGCCAAAAACATATTTGAGAAGATTTCAATTATTATTATTATTATTATTATTATTATTACTTGCTAAGCTACAACCCTATTTGAGAAAGCAGGATGATATAGGTGCAAGTGCTCCCAGAGGGAAAATAGCCCAGTGAGGAAAGGAAATAAGGAAAAACTACAAGAGAAGTTTCATAATTAATATCATTATTATTACTTGCTAAGCTACACCCCTATTTGGAAAAGCAGGATGCTATAAAGCCCATGGCTTCCAACATGGAAAATACCACAGTGAAGAAAAGAAATAAGGAAACATTATAAGAGAAGTTTCATAACTATTAGTATTATTACTTGCTAAGATACAACCCTATTTGTAAAGCAGGTTTCAAAAGCCAAAGGGCTCAAACAGGGAAAATAAGCCCAGTGAGGAAAGGAAATAAGGGAAAAACTACAAATGAAGTTTCATAATTATTATTATTATAATTATTGTTATTATTACCTGTTTGAGCTATAACCCTTGTTGTAAAAGCAGGATACTATAAGCCAAGGACTCCAATAGGGAAAATAGTCCAGTGAGGAAAGGAAATGATGAAAAACTCTACAAAGAGAGTTTAAGAATAATAAACAGAGTTTCTTAATAGAAAAAAAAATTCAAAATTATGATGAATCTTCTTTCTCTATAAAATTGCCCCTATTTGGGATGGCTTCTTAAACACATTCTTCCATTTCCTTCGGTTGATCCAATAAAAGAAAAATGGAGAAGCTATCTTAAAAGATTAATGAATAAAGGAAAGAAAAGAATACCAATAGAGTAAATGGAAAGCATCTATGGTCCAATCCAAGAGATTAGAGTGGAAGTAATGATGCATGATTATTTGTAGTTTCCTTATTTCCTTTCCTCACGGGCTATTTTCCCTTTTAGAGCCCTCAAACTTATAGTATCCTGCATTTTCAATAAGGGTTGTAACTTACCAAATAATAATAATAATAATTATGAAACTTCTCTTGTAGTTTTTCCATATTTCCTTTCCTCACTGGGCTATTTTCCATGTTGGAGCCCTCAGGCTTATAGCATCCTGCTTTTCCAACTAGGGTTGTAACTTAGCAAGTAATAATAATAATAAATATGAAAACTTCTCTTGTAATTTTTCCTTATTTCCTTTCCTCACTGGGATATTTTCCATGTTGGAGCCCTCGGGCTTATAGCATCATGCTTTTCAACAAGGGTTGCAGCTTAGCAGGTAATAATAATAATAATAAATAATATAATAATAATAATAATAATAATAATAATAATAATAATAATAATAATAATAATACATGGAATAAAACTATCATTCATTAACCACTTTCCGAAATTGAGTCTTGCCTCTCAAAACTATTAAACGTTAATGATATCAGCTGGTTACTCGAAGGTCATTCTGCAATGTTGTACTTGAACCTTGATATAAAGTCTTTCTGCAGCTTGATGTTATGACCTTACAATGCCGTGAGGGAAACTTCACGAAAGGGGGGAAATTACCATCTAAAGGATTTATAGCCTGTTTACGAGTTCCTGGGTTCAAGATGGCGAAGCCGTAAAGTGAAAGCCTGTTGTGAGCTCTACCTTCGTTAAATCCCCTGGGAGGTTATACGTATTAAAGTTTAACCGAAAGAAATGGTGTTACTTTAAGTATAAGATATTTCCTCCTACTTTTCATGCAACAACAACAACAACAACAACAACAAACAGCCGTCTCGAGTCCACTGCAGAAAAAAAAGCCTCAAAAATGTCAATTTATGTCTTGGGTTTAGCAAATACATGGGAATAAATAGAGGGGTACTCAGTAGAGCGCAGACCTAGCTTATATATAGACATTTTGGCTGACCCTGACCTTGACCTTCGGCCTTAACATATATTAATTGGTGTCGATTTTTATACACTTAAATATGAGCCAAGTTTTAAGTGTCTGTGACAGCGATGTCGAAAATAATGGCTCATTACGTGAATTGGATATTTTGCTTGATCGTGACCTTGACATTTGACTTTGACCTTCCCAAATTTGATAATTTATAGCTTCATACATAAAAGTTACCCCCTGTAAGTTTCATTACTCTACGATTGAAATTATGGTCAGG
>NC_090730.1:173658068-173668068 GCF_036898095.1 Palaemon carinicauda
ATTTTCCTATTCATCTATATGCTAAGATAACATTTACAAGATTCCATATCACATTTATCAATCTCTCTCTATCTCTCTCTCTCTCTCTCTCTCTCCTCTCTCTCTCTCTCTCTCTCTCTTTTCCCATTCATCCATATATCAAGATACCTATTATGGCCTATGGTCGAATAATTTATTGACCCACTTGCATTACATGTGGGGAAAAAGGAAACGGTTGCCTTAAGTCCAGAGACCGATAAATATACCTCTCACTTTAGCCCCTGACATGTAAAAACAATAGTTCTTACTCACTGAAGCCTATTTGTATTGACAAATGGGCCTTACATGTTTCAAGAACCTTAGCACCTTGCACGCTGTTATAGCATTTATGGAAGTTAGATTCCTTCCTGAATAAAAAAAAAAAACAGCATTGGTTTCTCTATCTCTATCTCCCCCCCCCTCTCTCTCTCTGTATATATATATATATATATATATGTGTGTGTGTGTGTGTGTGTATATATATATACATATATATATATATATATATGTAGGTATATATATATATATATATATATACCTACATATATATATATATACATACATACACACACACACACACACACACACATATAATATATATATATATATACAGTATATATATATATGTATATATATATATATATATATATTTATATATATATATATAATTATATATATATATATATATATATGTGTGTGTGTGTGTGTGTGTGTTTGTATATGTATACTGTCTATTCGATATAGCGAAACACTAAACACTCTAGATTTAGCAACAGGGAAAATATAACTAACTATATCCGTATCTGAAATATTATTTTTCCACAACGCTAAAACTAATTACGATAAAAAATAATCCTAATATCATAATTATTAATTGGCAATTAATACGAACGACCTAAACAGTGAGATTTCACTACCGTTCTTATCATTAGAACATGCACTATATCTATACAAATTAAAGTATCAAGTTGGCCTTATAATATCTATAACAATTTTAAATTAAGTTGTGTTTAGCAATAAATATGGAATTGCCTTCGTACATCATGCATGCAAACAATGATAAAACATTTCCCTTTCGACAATACTACTAATTGAATGTAAGATTTAAGCCATTTCCATTAGTATGAAATTGTAAAATAGAAATATTTGACACATTCACCATGTAATTGCAAAAATGCAATAGATTCAATATAACAGCATGGAGTAATATCCGGTTAGTGAAATTCTTATGGACTCGAAAATTGTTTCGATAATGATGTAATTGTTAAATGATTTTGTCTTAAATAACAGATTAATATGACGAAAGAGGGTTAAGAGTGATGTTAGTGAAATATAATAGGTTATTATTATTATTATTATTATTATTATTATTATTATTATTATTATTATTATTATTATTATTTTTATTATTATTATTATTTTCATTTTATATTGTTGTTGTTGTTGTTGTTGTTGTTGTTGTTAATAATCATTATTATTATTATTATTATTATTATTATTATTATTATTATTATTATTATTATTATTATTATTATTATTCTTAAGATCAGACAGAGATTATTGCAAATGAACTGATTTTCTACACTGCTAAAAAACAGTAATTTGATTCGAAAATTCTCCGTAAGAATATATTTTTCTCAGCCGTATTTCAGTAAAATACAGGCGACCATGATTTTTACCCTACTTTATTGCTATCTTTTACCTGTTGTGTACCGTAATAGCACTAGATTTTGTCAGTGTATCCGTTTTTAAAACGGCAAATGACTGGCAAACATCTATTCCAGGATTGTTACAGTTTTTTTACAGCAAATATTTAACAGTCTAGCTTTTATAGATATTGTAATGGGATATTCTCTTAAAAATATTTTCAATGCACATGAAGTCAATGTAACATATGATGTTAGATTTTTTTTAATCTAGTCGGAATATTAAAAAACTAAAAGATATACTGTATACCAGTTGTAAATGAGAAGGGAATTTAGACTATATACCAAATTCTGCACAACTCCAACCATTCCCATTCGGAAAACTGTTCACAGCTGATTATGCTGCCTGAATACGAAAAGACCCTTGATAGAAGTACATACATTTCAGGCACTATCCACTCGCGCTGATATCTCAGAGAAAAATTTTATCCAAGGCTTAGCAGAGCCATTTAGACCAAATGCGACATTGTTAATATCGCTGCAGATTAGGTCTAAGGATATGATACTGAAGCCTAGCAGGTTTTTTAAGATATTTGCACAAGCTGAAAAACATTGTAAATAGACTATCGTTTTAAATAACGACACTTCCAGCCTATCAGATTTGTTGTATGTAATATTTTGCTTCGTAGCCCACAGCCGGAGTTATTCATGTAATTATTCCCTTTTTCCTAAACGGTGTATTATACATTCATATATATTATAAATTTCGTAGGCATTTTGAGAAGAGAACTCTTTTTTTAATTATTTTCACCAGTTTGAATATTTTCTCAAATCCTCAGAGTGTCTGTTTGTATCTGCCTTCTTCTAACTGTATTTAATCGGTACCTATTCAATAATTTATAGAGGTATTGAAATGGACAACAATAACAATAATAATAATAATAGTAATAATAATAATAATAATAATAATAATAATGATAATAATAATAAAAGCACTTAGAGTACGGACCTCTGCCACTGAAGCTTATTTCTCAATACCAGCTTGACTTTCCCATAATCAATTTAGACCGTAGGCGTACTTGAAGTCTGAGTGACAACCATCTGCGAACTTTAGGTTAAGGCTACGGTTAATTCAATCGACCTTTTGCTCTACCTTGACTTTGACCTTTGACCCAGGGCTTTATAAATTTAATTACTTCCATTTCCTAATAAAACAATTAAATGTATCACTAATATTTGAGTAAGATTGTGGCGAGAAAGTTGTTCACAAACAAAAAACAAACAAACAGAGGCAAAAACTTAAGCTCCTCCCAACTTCGTTGGCGGAAGTAATAATAATAATAATAATCAAAATGATTATAATAATAATAATAATAATAATAATAATAATAATAATAATAATAATAATAGTAAATGTAACATTAATATGATGAAGTTTTAGATGAAATATGTATAATTTTTCAATCATAAATCTTAAATCTTTCATGTTTTACTCCAAAATAGGATACTGGAAGTCAATTGAATTTTCTATACTTTGCTTTGATGCTCTTCCAGATTAATGGATTTTTATTTTTAACAACTCAAAGTTATTACTACTATTTTACTATTTATATGACAAAAACAAGAATAAAATTGATTGATTAGCTAATGATGTACTAAATGTTTTATTATACTTTTATCTTCCCAACTATGTTTTTGTTTTATATTATATATGTATATAGATATATATGTGTATATATATATATATATATATAAACGTATACATATATATATATACATATATATATATATATATATACATATACATATACGAATATACACACACACTATATATATCATATATATATATATATATATATATGTATATATATAATTTTTTATATATACACATATAATCAGAGAGAGAGAGAGAGAGAGAGAGAGAGAGAGAGAGAGAGAAGATGATATTCTCTCTAATATTCAATCTACAGTGAAGAGTTTTTCCCACACGTTCCTTAATATGCAACAAAGAATCGGTATCTTTATTTCTAATCCTTTTTATGTCTTCATTCAGCGCAGCAAATATATCTGAATTAACCAAACATCGGCCCGGCAGGGTTCATGTAAATTCAGGGGAAACAAAAGAGCGAAGGGTTTCCAGATTGCCTCGTCTGTTTTTTCAAAATGTTTCGTTCGATGGTTTATATCGCTCGGGTCAATATCTAGTGATCTTATAGAACCTGAAATATGTGGAGTGATTTTATTTATTTTTTGTCTTTAAAACGGGATTTCTAACTTTAGGCTATTGCTTAAAAGACTATATTTTATGATTTAAATTTCTGTTATTTATTGATTTTTTTTTTATTATAGTAGGATGATTATTCTTTTTTTTTCATGAAAGGAAGTACAACTTTTTTTACGAAAGGAATAAATAACAAAGTAGAAAATAGATAAAGAAAATAATCCAGCTTAGAGAAAATAAGCGGAAAATGGATAAACAAAAAAAATTAAACAAGCTTAGAAAAACTGTTTTTAAACTTCATATAATTCACTGTAATACGCAAAAAAACATTGAAAAAAAATAGGATATATTTTTACATAAAAAGAAAAAATCTTTGAGTGTAACCAATACAACCATATATTTTTTACACTATAATAGAAAAGCCATTTAATTTCATACAGTTTAAAGAAAAACAAACTGTATCTGATTTTGATTGATATTTGATTTAAATGAATAGCTAATTATTTTTTAGAAGTACTAAAAATGGAACAAGAGTTCATTTTATGCAAGGAAAATACAGATTTGTGTCTGCAAATGATAAGAAAATTAAAAAAAAAAATGCTCTAAATACTAATGGAAGAGCAGTTAATTTCCATAATGCAATATTTGTGACTTTAATCGTATTTCATTGGGAAGTTAGCCATATTTTCTCTCTCTCTCTCTCTCTCTCTCTCTCTCTCTCTCTCTCTCTCTCCCTTCATATATTCATTAATGTATTCATGTATGCCAGCGTCTTTGTGAATGCGTGTCCGTATGGGTATGAATCAAAACAAAATTATCCAGGATACGTTAATATCTATTAAAACGTCCAAAAAATGAAAAAACAAATGAACAAATAGTAATTCAATGAAAGTCAACAAGTAACAACAAACTAGGTTAACAAGAAGTAACAAATTTACTAACTTCTTGAACTAACAGCAATAGATATATTCAAGCAACAGGTTTCATCTTCATACATAGACAAGGCCAAACTGAGAGAGAGAGAGAGAGAGAGAGAGAGAGAGAGAGAGAGAGAGAGAGAAAGAGAGGGGTTGGTTTGCAAAATACCCCGAGAGCAAAATTCTTTAGCAATTGATCTGCGCTTCTAGGCTTGTGAATCAAGAGAGCCTATAAATGGAACCTATGTTGTTTTTACCTTTATCCATAGCTTGGCGATTTTTTTTCTTTCACAATATGGAACTATTTGTGAAATTCCTCTTTTATTGCAAATTGATTTCCTCCTATATGATATATAAGAATATTTTCTATTGACGGTTAAATTTAGCAATTGATATAAAATTTTGTTGATTAATAAAGCTTACATGTAATATGTCTTTATGTATATTTAGCCGGTAGGGGTCTCTCTCTCTCTCTCTCTCTCTCTCTCTCTCTCTGGTATATATATATATATATATATACATAATATATATATATATATATAAATATTTATATATATATATATATATATTTATATATATATATATATATATATTTATATATATATATATATATATATTTATATATATATAATATATATATGTATATATATATATATATATATATGTACATACATACATACATACATACATATATATATATATATATATATATATAATACATTTATATGGTTGTCATTGCATTTATATTGTTAGCAATTTATGCCATTAATGTATCAAGTGAGAATTGGAAAATGATTATTACCCCAACAGAGATAACCATTGCATGGCTCCTCAATTGCCCTCAATGATATTGTATGATATACTAGAAAATCAAAAGCACAGCTGAATGGATGTATATTCAACAAGTTAATCCAGATAATGCATTTGATCCCAGGTGAATACCAATACAATTCTAGTTTTCTCCATCATTAATCCTCATATTTATCTATATATCTTTTGTGATTGGTTTTTTGTTCCGTGTATTTACATTCTCATTTGTGTGTACTAGTGTTTGAATTATTTTCATAAAGGAAAACTTTAAAGATTGTGAGTCTTTTTATGACTTAGGGTCGATCTCGACCAAACGATTTCTTTATGGAAAAAGAACGATACCTATCAAGGGTTCATGTAGTATTACCTTTATAAGCATTATCCTTCTTCCTTCTGGGATTTGGCTAAAAAAATACATAGTTGTCTACGGTTATTGGATAAACAGACATTGAGAAATGAAGGAATTTTTTTTTTCTTTTTTTCTTTTTTTTTTTAAAGGTTAGGGGAAGGCATCAAAGATATTAAAGTTATTTTCTTCCTTTGGAAAGGAGGAGTGTACTTATTCATTTGCCTATAGCAGAACTATTATTCATTCAAGTTCAGTTTCTAAGCATATGTGCAACTTCACATTCATAATCATCATCTCCTCCTATGCTATGTTAGATTTCGCCTGTCGTCTCTATCTTGAGCTTTTAAATCAATACTTCTCAATCCACCCTTTATTTCAAGCTTTATAGTCCTCAGCCATGTAGGCCTTGATCTTACAACTCCCCTAGTGCCTTGTGTTGCCGAGATTTAAATTTTTGTGAACTAATCTCTCTTGGGAGTGCAAGGAGCCTTTTTAAACCATTTCAATCTACACCTCACCATGATCTCGTCCATATACGGCAGTCGAGTAATCTTTCTTAAAGTATCATTGTTATTCATTCATGTTACGAAAATCTAATTCACCACTTTATGTATTTAACTATTTAGTTAATTCTAAAGTAATCTATTATATACGAGAGTTATGCAGAGAAATTAGAGAAATGCTTCATTATAAAACCTTGGTAGAATTTAGTCATAGCATCGGACATGTATTAAAGTTATTTTTTTATTGGAAAGAAAGATAATATTTATACTGTACATTTACTTATAGGAATGAGAGATAATACCTATACTGTACATTTACTTATAAGAGATTCCTTACTTATTTTATTATCTTTTCTAGGCTTATGTACAACTTCATGTTAAGATAATCTGAATCACTACGACATGTATTCCAGGTTGTTTGTTTAATTCTACTCTGATTTATTATCTACGAGGGTTATACAGGGAAATTAGGGAAATACTTCATTATAAAGCTATAGTAGAAATTTACTCAACCATCAAACATGTATTAAATTTAGCTTTATTGGAAGGGTCATACAGAGAATTTAGAGTATCTCATTAAGAAGCCATGGCAGAATTTAGTCAAGCCACCAGACAGGTCTATCATGGCAGTAAACAGGCAATAAACCTTCCAAATTCACTTTGAAAACTTCCCTTGTGAAATCACGAGTCTCCGGCACAACAAAATTATTAATCATGCCTAACTCGTCTCCTTGATGGTACCTAATTACATCCCGTCACAGATTTGGACATCCTGAAGAGGTTCCCGCAGAAGGGATCCTCTCCTCTTTGACAGAAAATTAATTTGGAGATCCTCATTATGTCACTCTTTTTTATGGAGTCGTGTGGCATATTTCTTTGTGAAATTTCTCATTTTACTCCTTTACATTTTTTTTCCTATGAGTCTCGGACTCAGAATGTAATATTTTGAATTATATTTTATTTTTCTTTTCCTGCCGACGCATGTTCACCCTACTTTTTCCACTCTTCAAATTTACACGTTATACTGCACTAAATTTAAATTTTATACTACACTAAGTTTGCTTGGCACGCTGCACTTAACTTACACGTTACACTGCAGTAAATTTACATGTTACAACGCACTGAATTGAAACATCACGCTGCACTAAATTTACATGTTATACTGCGCTGAATATAAACATTACACTGCACTGAATTCAAACATTACTCTGCACTAAATTTACACGTTACACGGTACTAAGTTTACTCGTTACACTGCACTGAATTCAGTCGTTATTCTGCACTTAATTTACACGTTACTCTTCCGTAAATTTACACGTTGCACTGAACTGAATTCAAACGTTACACTGCACTAAATTTACAAGTTACAATGTTCTAAGTTTACACTTTACACTGCGATGAACTCAAACTAAAACACACAAATTGATTGATTGATTACTTGATCAAAATAACTTTCTTATTACTATACACCACAAGGTTATAAAACTGCTATACAGGACAATGCTTTTATAAAGCAAACTTAACTGATGACTCTTCCCTATACTAGTCTAACCTTACTCATGTTAGAAACGAAAATGGTGAAATATTACCATTTTTTTCTACTTGCAGTAGCTTTTATATGAGTTGTCAATATTTGATAAATTAAGGGTATTTATAATGAAAGAAAATAATCTACCTGTTATCAATCATAACATTAACTAGATCAAGTAACAATCTGATGATAAAATAAAGTTAATAATGGCAGTTACTTAAAACATCTGACCTTCGATGTCAGGATGCCAGAGAACTTCAAATTAATCATTCATTCTCCACAAAGTGCTTTTGGCATACTTCGAATCCAGAGATCGTAGCCCTGCATGCAAGGAGGGTTTGATAAGCGCTAACAGAGAGGCAAAGGGAATTAAAGTAGAGTTCATTCAACAGATAACGAGCTTATATACAAGCAGTTGAGAGCAACAATGTCGCAAAAACTCAAACTATCTGAAACATTAAATAGGTTCTTCTATTATCAGTGCGGGAGAGATCAGCAGATATAAGAGCAAGGGCATTACAGTGTATGAGTCTGTATCAAACACGTTTAAGGGTTTAAAAGCTGCTCGTGAATGGCAGAGGAGAGGTACCTTGACATTGCCTTATCAAGCAGGATATTACCTTAGAGACTGACTATATACACATATGGTCAGTACCAAAGTCCCCTCTCCACCAAGCTAGGAATAAGGAGGGTCAGGTAATGGCTCCTGATAACTCAGTAGTTAGACCTATATGCTCGCCCAAACCCGCCATCCTTAGCTCACTTGAAATGGTATAAATTCAATAAGTAATAACATGATCAACTGTATCAATGTATATAGATTCGGTGCAAAATCTTTCAGGTGTTGAAATTCTCTTGTTGTTTTTGTTTTCCCTTTACACTCAGATCCCCATTTTAACTTTGATTGCTGTCGGAGCCTTGTGGGATTTGCAAACAGACCTCGTCAATTTCAACTTTTGCCGAAGGGGAAATGCTTTCCCGAGTTTTCAAATGCATAACTCAAGACACAGAATGAAAATCGGAGAATTTTTTGCGCCGGTTGAACATTTTTCTTGTGGGAAATGTTTTTAAAATTTAGAAATTTTTATTCTTTGTAATGAAAAACCGTGTGTCACGATAGAAGTAAAAAGTAAGATTAAAGGTTTCAAGGCTATTCATGAAATGCAGAGCGGCAAGGGACAGTGACATTGCCCTATCAAGCAAGACAATGCCGTAGAGACTAACCATATATAGCTGATCAGTGACCAAGAACTTTCTCCACGCAAACTAGGAACAGGGAGGGCCAGGCAATAGCTGCTGATGATTGAGCAGGTAAACCTAAAAGCTCTTCTCAACCAACCATCCTTAGTCAACAAGGATGGTGAGGCTGTAGCGACCAAATGAACTAACGAGTTTGAGTAGGACTCGAACCCCAGTCTGGCGATCACCAGTCGAGAACATTACTACATAGGTAAAGAAATGATAATTCATACTTTATATAACTTTTTTGCATCGGTTAGGAAATGGAAATAGAATATGTTAGTGTTACCATAAACATAACTAATCGCACTTATCTAATTTTTCCACTTACCCACCTAAAATCTCATCAATGTTCACATCCATTAACAGCTTAAATAATTGTCATCGGTATGATAATGGGATAGGTTTTCGATAATATATCAGTAATCATAAGAATAAATTCTTACTAGAGATCTTCATAAAGTCTCTATACAGCCAGGTATGCAATCTTTAAGTAGCAATTAATTAGGTTTTATGATTTTATCAAGTTATTGATTTATCATATTTAGCTAAGTAAGTATTCATGAAATAAGACGTTTTTTGTGAAAAAATAATGTTGCGTTTAAAAACTCAACAACTTTTAAAACAATAACATATCTTTTAGAATACTTGTGAAGGAAATTTTGTTTGACTTGAAGTATACCTCATAAAAATTATTCATACTCTCTCTCTCTCTCTCTCTCTCTCTCTCTCTCTCTCTCTCATCTAATGGAAAGTGAAATTTTGA
>NC_090730.1:173673068-173685568 GCF_036898095.1 Palaemon carinicauda
CTTTAAAGTCCCTGCTAGCGTTGGCACATAGGGCAAGAGTCAACCGATCCTTCATTGGCTTATGCCCAGGCAATTTCTTCTCTTCGGCAGTGATGTAGGTTTGACTCGGCATCTTCTTCCAAAACAGCCCGGTTTCATCACAATTAAACACCTGCTGCTCTACGTAGCCTTCTTCCTGCACGATCTTTTCGAAGTTCTTAACAAAGTCAGCTGCAGCCTTTGTGTCCGCACTAGCAGCCTCTCCGTGGCGAACAACTGAATGAATCCCGGACCGTTTCTTAAATTTCTCGAACCAGCCACGAGATGCATTGAAATCATCTGAGGAAGGCTCGGTTGAACTCTCCACAGCATCACCCCCCAGAGCTCTCCTCCTTCAAGTCCGTAAAGATGGCGTGCGCCTTCTCCGCAGATAACGGTCTTGGTAATGGTGTCGCCAACGATCTCTCTATCCTTAATCCACACTAGTAGAAGTCGTTCCATCTCTTCTATGATAGGGTACGGCGTTTGGAAATTATAGTGATCCCCTTAGAAGGTTTCACTGCTTTAATAGCTTCCTTCTGTTTAAGGATTGTCGAGATCGTCGACATATTACGGCCATACTGTTTAGCAAGTTCACTCACGCGGATGCCACGCTCATGTTTTTCAATAATTTCCTGCTTAATTTCTATAGAAAGCATTTACTTCTTCCTTTCTCACCACTACCACTACCACTGGCAAAACTAAGCCTTTTAAGACCCCTACTTTACGTAAATTACCGTTAAAGGATGCACATAAAAATCACGATTAAAACAGAGTTAATAGCAGAACGCACAGAGCACAACCGCAAGAAGCCGACAAGAACAGAGGACTGACCCCAAGCCGCGCTAATTGAGCGTCCCTCCGAGGTCGATGTGCTGCCTTCTATCAGCGGAAATAAAAAACACTTTAGGCGCTATGAGCACCGACTACGCGTACGAGTATTGTTTACTTCGGGTGTCGAAAAAAACATTCGGGTGTAGAGTCAGAACGTGTTCGAATTGTACTTCGCGTGTCGAAAATTCGGATAAAACCATACAACCGGTACGACGAAAATTGCTTACTTCGTGTGTCGAAATAAAATTCGGGTGTAGAGTCAACAATTTGCTCGAATTTTACTTCGGATGTTGGAAATTTCGGATGAAGATACGTTCGTGTGTAGAGGTTCCACTGTATATATATATATATATATATACCTTATAATAATAATAATAATAATAATAATAATAATAATAATAATAAAATAATAATAATAATAATAATGAAAATAATAATAATAATAATAATAATAATAATAATAATAATAATAATAATAACAACAACAACAAATAACAATAGAAATTCTTCCACGCTGCAAGAGGCTAATAACCCCACATAATCTCTATAGAAGCAAAAACCTCCAAATCCCTCTATAATACAAACGCAATTATTCAACGAAACTCATCATTTTATTACCGGATAATGATCACTCCCCATATGGCTTCACTTAGGTTTCAATAGCCCTTTCCTACATCATTAGTCCTTTGATAAGAAAGAGAAGGGGGAGGGGGGCATTGTAGAATGACCCTACTTGGCCATTGATCCGTCTTTTTCCTAAGACGTACAATGATAATTACGAGGGAATCTTCTGGTGATCTCTTTTTTATTATCTATAGGTCTTTTCAGGGGTCTGGATTTCAAGATTCAATTGGATAAGGGGATGGATATTGGTAGCATGATATGTTGGACTGATGATGTTTGTGCTTATGTGGACGTAAATACATACTGTATAAGAACAGATATGTGTGTACTGTATATATATATATATATATATGTATATATATATATATATATATATACGTATATATATATATATATATATACGTATATATATATATATATATATGTATGTAGGTATATATATATATATATATGTACATATATTTATATATATATATATATATATATATATGTCTTATTTATAACTGTAATCGAACAGTTTAACATGTTTTTTCAAAAAGGCCCATAAAAGAAACATAGGAAATATGAATAAATCACACTATATTTCGGTCAATAAACATCGACCCTCTTCAGGATGTGAAGAGGGTCGATGTTTATTGACCGAAATATAGTGTGATTTATTCATATTTCCTGTGTTTCTTTTATGGGCCTTTTTGAAGAAACATATATATATATATATATATATATATACATATATATATATATATATATGTGTGTGTGTGTGTGTGTGTGTGTATGTATGTGTGTGTGGGTACATAACAATACATACATATTTACATACATATAATACATACATACACACCTAAGCGTTTTGGCAAGAAAATAATAATTCAGGTAAATACTCCAAAAAAGATTATTTTACTTCTAATTTTATCAAATTTATATTAACGGTTATTATTCTATATTTCACGCTTCATAATACCAGAGTTTCATATTCAATATATAATCATATAGCTTTACACTATCTATATCTGGCGGTAAACTATTTCGCAGCATTTATATTTGGCGTAAACTATTTTCCAATATTCCTATATAACGACTCCAATACCATTCACAGCATCCCGATACCCGTTTGCTATCAATCACTGGATTCCAAAATACTCCACTCCCCTACCTTGCACTGCAATCTTTTTTTTTTCTAAATATTTCGAGCTGCAGTTTTAAATATAATGTTTTTTTATGTACGTGATTCTTTAACGTGAAATCAATTCCCTACCTTCGACTGCAATCTTTTGATTTTATCTAAATATCTCGATTTGCAGTTTTAAATAGAATGTTTTCATTCAAGTTATTTCTATAGGCAAAATCTTCGTATACAATCGAGGAACATAACAACACGAATAAAATGACAGTGGTAAATTACAAATTAGTTTTCTTCTTCTGTTTATTAAAAAAAAAAAAAGTTTTAAATCGAAGGTAGTAAATGAATTATGCATTTTATTTTAGAGACCTTTTAGTAAAATAAAATAAAAATCTACCATTTTAAAGACTGATTTACTAATTCACCATCTCAGCGACTAATTTAGTAAGTTTCTTATTTAAATTTACCATCATTGCTTATCCATAAAAATCAGATCTTATTTACGAGAATAGTTAGTTACATAGGAAACCGTGTATAAAGTGAGAAATCTTAATAATACTGATTCTATTTGGGATAACGCTAAAGAAAGCACATAATTAGGAAAAATTAGCAACATTTTAAAGGGTAAAAATTATAGCAAAAGTTAAATCTACAAACATTTCCTTCCAAACTCACTATCCTAGATTAATTACACAAAATTGGCAGCAAAATGAATAGTAAAAATTATATAAAAAATTATTTCAACATTTCCTTCTCAACTGAATATCCTAGATTAATCAGAAAAAAATAGCAACCAATTAAATAGTAAAAATTATATCAAAAATCAATTTGCAAACATTTTTTTTTCCAAACTCCTTATCCTAGTTTAATTAGAAAGAATAAGCAACATATTATAAATATTAAAATTTTTATAAAAAAATAATTTAAAAACATATTCTTCCAATCTCACTATCCTAAAGTAATTAGACCAAATTATTGACAGATTAAATAGTAACAATTATAGCAAAACTCAAATCTCCAATAGTTTCCTTCAAAAATCACCTTCTTAGATTCCTATATAATATATACGTCTATTTCCTCTTTTCAAAAACTTGGAAAGATAAAAAAAAATCAATAATAATAATACTTTCGCTGCTAATATGTTTTGATCTGGACATCAGAGTGTATCATTATAAGTAATTTATAGACGAGTTTTAATCCATGTAACCAGTTTCCGAGAAATGATCATCATGAATTTATTAATATAGTTTTATTAGCGCTGAATTAATCATTCTTATGATTTTATTTATACGATAAATATCCCGAAGCATTAGCACTCTTTCTCCTTCGATGAAAAATATTCATATGTGCTTATATATATATGCATATATATATATATATATATATATATTTCTATATACATATATATATATATATATATATATTTCTATATACATATATATATATATATATATATATGTACATATATATAATATATACATATATATACATATATATACATATATATATATATATATTCATATATATATATATATATATACATGTGTGCGTATATATACAATTCATTTCGCCCCTTCTTGCAAATGCATGAAACATCAGATATAAGTAACTGTTACTGATTATGCAAATAGAACCTTAAATAATGCATTGTTAAATGCATTGTTGCAATAATTTTGCATATCCTGGCCATTCATTTCTCCAAATCCTGGGTGAAAATTATTTTCGCAGCCTTAGTGCATCGTGCAATAGATTATTGTTTTGTGAATCTTCTAAAACTGCTTTTGCTGTATTATGACTCTCTGGTTTGAAAGGATACATGGTATGAAGCTTATATTAAACACCCCCCCCCCCACCCCGGAAAAAAAATCTATCCATATATGAGTCATATAAGAATATTTTGCAGTAGAAAAAGTATATATAAACATAAATACATACATCATATATACATTCATACCATTCATACCATACATATATACAAATATATATATACAAATATATATATATATATATATATATATCAGATATATATATATATATATATAAATATAGGATATATTATATATATATATATATTTATATATATATATATATATATATATCTTATATATTTATATATATACATATATATATATATATATATATATACTATATATATATAAAAGATATATATATATATATATATATATATTCATTTATTATTTATTCATTTCCGGTCACGCCTGCTCTCCCAGTCCTTCTGGTATAGGTGAATGAAAGAGTAGTCATGCCCTGTTAAGAGGGCAGTTGATATGTGTGCATATATATCTAAATATCTATTGTAAACCAGTTATAATTCATGAACTCTGTTTTTTTTTCCAACTAACGTAAAGTAACTATAGAACACACCATTTTACATCATTAACATTGTCACTCTCCCCCTAATGTTTATTTTTCTTCGGTATTTGAGCGTGCTCTGAGCACGACTATATTTCCATTGAAGTTCAGGCAAAAGTAAAAATGGAGTTAGAAATGATGACAGGGGTCACTGAAATATCGCAGAAGGGGGAATATCTGAATGTGAAGTCGACAGAGCAGAGAAAAAAAAATGTTGGCGTGATGATTACATGTGCAACATACTCTGATGAAAGTGAACCATGTTTTGACTTGCCATGAACATTAATGCTGATGGCCTTATATGTGGATTGAAATGAATGTTTACGAATTTGTATGAAACTTATGGGTAAAAAAACAATATCTAATTAATAATCTTGCTTTCTCAATGGTATTCACTATGAATAAATTTTTGGAGACTTCCTATTAGATTATAATAAAAACCCTTTTAAGGTCATTATAGTGATGATTAGTATAATGAACACAATAACAAATGAAGCATGAGTCATGTAGTTTAGTTTGTACCAACCGTGTTTCACACAATTGTACATAATTCCTTTTGTATATATTATGCTTGTATCTTCGCTCTTCCCTCGCACTAAAACGAACATGATAATTCATGTCTGGTTTTTCCTCTGTGATATTGTCTGTCTTGTGAACTTGTCATGTCCTGTTGCCTTGAGGTTTTGTATATAAGGAGAGTGTTCACACCCTTACTCGGCGCCGTCACATTGGTGACCCCGGAAGTCGACTCGCTCCCACTGCCTTCCACCCCCACCTCCCTCGCCCCTCCATCGTTGGTACTATGACGGAGACTACATCAGTTGGAGCCTCGGCCGCCCCATTGAAACTTTCACCGTTCACCACCGGAGAGGCGTTTGCTTGGTTTCAACGCGCTGAAGTCCACTTTCGTATCAGGGGCGTGACTCGCTCTACCACCAAAGCGGATTATGTTCTCGCGGCGATACCCGAGGACACCTTCCCAGAATTATCCGACTGGCTTTGTAAACAAGGAGACACCCCAATAGCGTATGACGCCCTCAAATCATACCTTTTGCAGCAGTACTCGCCGTCGCCAGCCGCCCGTATAGCAAAGCTTTTTCAGCTCTCGCAACAACCGTTGGGGGACCAAAGGGCTTCACTTGCCCTCAGGGAAATGACCAGTATCGCTCGCCTTCAACCTGCCACAGACGGCTCTCCTCGTGAGGTGAACCTACTCCGTGCCCTTTGGATACGCCGTTTACCTGAACCTGTACGCGCTGCCATACCCGATGTCGATAGTTTACCCATAAAGGACTTGATGACCATAGCCGACGCCCTTATGGACAGCCACTTCAAGACCTCCATCAACGACTCCACCCCTGACGACGAGGATGCCTATTCAACGTCAACCGAAGCTGACATGAATGCCGTAAGACATACACGCCTACCCCGTGACGTGCCGAAGAGGCGACACAACCGCCCACCACCCACCAATTGCTCGCGCCCCAACGAATGACTTCTACAGCCACTTACTACCTCCCATCAGCCGCAGTTTTGCTACTACCACTTCAGATTCGGGGCAACCGCGAAGAAATGTGCCAAAGATTGTCAGTGGCCAAAAAACGTGTAAGCAGGCCATCGCTGGTGGCGGTGGCCTCCCATGTTTCTAATCTATTCTTTTTACAGGATGCAAGAACGGGCGTGCGATTTTTGGTAGACACGGGTGCTTGTCGTTCTCTTTTGCCAAGAAAACTCTTAAAGGCACAACGTAGTCTGTCTACATCTGCCAACATCCGCTTGGTAGCTGCCAACGGATCTGCGATACCCACCTACGGTTACGAGAACCTCACATTATCGTTCGGAAACGGTATATTCAATTGGAAGTTTCTCGTTGCTGACGTCACAATGCCAATCCTCGGTGCGGATTTCCTCTCTCATTTCCACCTTCTGGTCGATGTCGCCCACCGACGATTGGTCAACGCAGACTCGTACTTGTCGACACCTCTTCAACCCGCCCCCTCTAACCTCGCTCTCCACATCAGCGCACCCATGGATGCCTACGCCCACCTCCTCACGTCGTACCCGGAAGTTTTCCGTCCAGAACTACACCAAACGCCCACGGTTCCTGCCAAGCACGGTATTTATCACCATATCAAGACGACGGGACCCCCAGTTTTCGCAAAATTCAGACGTCTGGCACCGGAACGATTGGCAGCCGCCAAACAGACGTTCGCCGAAATGGAGAAAATGGGCCTTTGCCAAAAGGCCTCCAGCCCATGGTCGTCACCCTTACACATCGTTCTGAAGAAAGACGGCTCCCTCCGTCAGTGCGGGGATTACAGGCGCCTGAACATGCAAACAGAACCGGATCACTAACCCCTCCCAAACATTGCTGACGTGACCTCCTACCTGCACAAAGCGAAGGTTTTCTCTACGCTCGACCTCCTATCAGGTGCCTATGAACCCAGAAGACATCCCCAAGACTGCCATCACCACTCCGTTTGGTACATACACCTTCAATTACTCCTGTTTTGGCCTTCGTAATGCTGGGGCAACGTTTCAACGTCTCATGGATGGCATCTTAGGGGACCTCCCTACTGGTATGTTATGTGGACGACATACTTGTGTTCTCCTCCTCAAAAGAGGAACACCTCCGTCACCTGCGCATCGTGCTCGACCGCCTGCAACAAAACGGCCTTGTAGTCCGGTACGACAAGTGTACCTTTGGCGCCAACGAAGTGTCGTTCTTAGGGCACCGTATCACTCCTGAAGGAGTCCATCCCCTCCCTGAGAAGGTAGCAGCCGTTCAGAATTTCCCCGCGCCCTCGACAGTCAAAGCTCTGCAGGAATTCTTGGGCATGATCAACTATTATCACCGATTTCTGCCAGCCATTGCCGCCACTCTTGCTCCCCTCTACGCCTCCCTCAAGGGCAAGCCAAAGGACCTGAAGTGGGGTCCCCTTCAAGAAGCAGCCTTCTGCAATGCAAAGAAGGCCCTATCAACTGCTGCTGCTCTCACTTTTCCTATCCCACACGCCCCTCTCCTTCTCTCCACCGATGCCAGCGACGTTGCTATTGGTGCAGTACTCGAGCAGGTGGTCAAAGGCTCGCCCCGCCCATTGGCCTTCTTCAGCAGAAAACTGTCCAAGGCAGAATCGGGTTATTCTACCTTCGATCGAGAATTGCTGGCGGTGCACTTGGCTGTCCGTTACTTTCGCCATTTCTTAGAAGGTACGCCCTTCGTCATTCGCACAGACCACATGCCTCTGGTGCACGCCTTCACTCGACAGTCTGACGCCTGGTCCGCCCGTCAACGCCGACATCTCTCCGCCGTGGCTGAATACAATTGCTCCCTCCAATACGTCCCTGGGAAAATGAATCCCGTTGCCGATGCGCTGTCAAGAAACACGTGGCTGCCGTTCAACTGGGATTGGATTATAACGCCCTGGCTGCAGCCCAACGACAGGATCCAGAGTATCAAGCTTGTAGGACATCCTGCACGTCCCTCCGTTGGGAGGATTTTCCCCTCGAAGACTCCAACACCACCCTCCTCTATGACGTCAGTACTGGTAGACCGCGACCTTGGATTCCTGCTCCCATGCGCCGACAGGTGTTTGATCTCATCCACGGCCTTTCACATCCCTCGTGCCGTTCTACTGCACAGCTGCTGAAGGCAAAGTTCATTTGGCACGGCATTTCTAAGGATGCTAAGGATTGGGTCCGTGCCTGTACTTCTTGCCAAACTTCCAAAGTACATCGACACACGGATTCAGGAGTGGGCACCTTTCCTCAACCTCAGCGTCGTTTCGCACACATTCACGTCGACGTTTTAGGCCCCCTACCCACATCACAAGGACAGCGTTACCTGTTTACCGTCATCGACCGTTCCACTCGTTGGCCTGAAGCCATTCCCATGGAAACTGCAACGTCCGCCTCATGTACATCTGCCTTACTCTCTGGATGGATTTCAAGATTCGGTATCCCTGAGCATATTACTTCTGACAGGGGAACCACTTTCACCTCTAAATTATGGGATGTCATTAGCGAATCTCCTGGGCATCACCCTACATCAGACAACGGCCTACAACCCTGCTGCCAATGGAATGGTTGAACGTTTTCATCGCACCCTCAAAGCAGCTTTGATGTCCCGCTGCAAGGATTGCAACTGGTTTACTCAGCTTCTCTGGGTCCTCCTGGGACTAAGGACCACTCCTAAAGACGCCCTCGACGTCTCGGCAGCCGAAATGGTGTACGGTCGTCCCTGCCGAATTTTTCCTTCTACAACCTCCTCCGATGATCTCCAGCGCATACGTCACGTCGTGGGAAAATTTACTCCGTGCCGCCAGACTTACAAGCCCCCAGCGAAGTATCACATACCAACGGACTTGCACTCTGCAACGCACGTCTTCCTGCGCAACGACACCAGCAAGCCACCACTAACGCCCCCTTACACGGGCCCTTTCCTTGTGATCCGACGCAGTCCGAAAGCATTCCTCCTAAACATTTGGGGCAAAGAAGACTGGGTCTCCATTGATCGTCTAAAACCTGCTTATCTTCTGCCAGATGACCCGCCTACAGTTCGCCTCTCTAGATCAGGGCGCCCTATTTAACATGTACAGTATGTCATTTTTATGGGGGGAGCCATATACCAACCGTGTTTCACACAATTGTACAAAATAGGCATATTGAGAAAGGAAATAGAGAAATAAGTAAATAAACTACAAGAGAACTAATTAACAGTCAAGATTAAATATATCAAGAACAGAAACAACATTAAAATGAACTTTTCAAATATAAAATATGACAACTTTAAATAAAAAGGAGATAAATATGATAGAATAGTGGGCCCGACTGTACCCTCAAGCAAGAGAAATCTACCCCAAGATGGTGTAAGACCATGTTACAGAAGCTATGGCACTACCCAAGACTAGAGAACAATAGTTTAAATTTACTGTCTCCCTTCTCCTAGAAAAGCTGCTCACCATAGATAAAGAGGTCTCTTCTATCCTTACCAAGAGGTTAGAAGCCACTGAACAACTACAGTTCAGTAGTTAATCCGTTGAGCAAGAAGAATTGTGTGGTAATATCAGTGTTAGTATGTGTATGAGGAGAGAGGAGAATAGGCGAGACAATTCCGCTGTCTGTGTAGGCACAGCAAAAATAGGCCGTATCCAGAGAGAAGGATCCAAAGTAGTATTGTCTGGCCAGTTAAAGGACCCAATAACTCTCTAGCATTAGTATCTTAATGGGTGGCTGGTGCCCTGTCGATCCTACTACCTTTAAACTATTTTAGACTTATATTATGAAACATATTTATTTGGAGTTTGTCAACACAGCAAATATATGACTTTTTTTTTATTATTTAAAGTGTTCATGAAACGCATTCTGGCATATATATTAAATGTGTGAGTTTGTTGGAGGGATATCTATCCTTTTATAACATGCAATAAAACAATACCACTTTCCAATGGAAATTGCTAAATTGTGATGAAATATAATATCCGTATTATGTATAAATGATCCGGTTAAGTATATGTATTCAACGAAGAATTTCACGAAAAAGTATTACCTCTATTTATCAAACAATATTATCTCTAGTTATCCTATATTCCTATTCATGAGATAATACACTTTTTGGAAAAGTCGAAAATTAATTGGAATATCGTAGTTTTACGCAAGACTTCAGTATCATCGCTCTGAAGAGTCTTATGAAAATAATATCAGGAAGGAGTCAGGTTAGAAAATATATCTTTTAATAAACTCACCTACCCAAGCGAGGAGGAGGTGGAAAGAACTTCAAGAGACAAGCGCAAACTTTGACTTCATGTTTCAAGAAGTTTGTTAGGCATAAATTTTCAACCAATAACGTGTCAACTCGTTTTAGATTTTCAAGACATTTTTTAAGGGAAATAAAAAAGGTGTTATACGTCAATGATGTCATATTATGAATATAATTCTTATTTGCTAAGCTACCACTCTAGTTGGAAAAGCATGATGCTATAAGCACATGGGCTCCAACAGGGAAAATAGTCTAGTAAGGAAAAGAAACAAGGAACTAAGGGAAGTAATTAACAATTCAAAAAGAAACTTTTAAGAACCGTATCAACATTGAGATGAATATTTCATATATAAGCTATAAAAACTTTAACAAAACAAGAGGAAGGGAAATAAGATAGAATAGTGTGCCCGAGTGTACCATCAAGCAAGAGAACTCTAACCCAAGACAGTGGAAGGCCATGGTACAGAGGCTATGGCACTACCCAAGACTTAGAGCAGTGGTTTGATTTTGGGGTGTCCTTCTTGAAGAGATGCTCACCATAGATAAAGAGTCTCTTCTATTCTTAACAAGATTAGCCACTGTGCAATTACAGTGCAGTACCTAACCCTTTGAGATAAGGATTGTTTGGCAATCTCACTGTTGTTAGGTGTATGAAGACAGAATAGGATATGTAAAGGATATGCCACATTCGGTATATGTGTAGGCCAAGGGAAAATGAACCGTAACTAGAGAAAAGGATCCAATGTAATACCGTCTGGTAAGTCAAAGCACCCATTAACTCTCTAGCAAGTATCAACAAGTGATATCCTTTGAAGGAGACTAATAGATTGAAACTACCATTGGCCTTTACTTCATTATAACATATCCTAGAATTTTAATTACTCATTTTCTTGTATCTAATGAATAAAAAAGGTAATGCACTAATATGCAAGATTATGGACAGTTTTTATACTCAAATATATAGGTAATAATAATAATAATAATAATAATAATAATAATAATAATGATGATGATGATAATGATAATGATAATGATAATGATAATAACGATAATCATGATAGTGATAATAAGCAAGATAATGATAATGATTACGATTAGGTTCATGATCATCATTATCATTATCATTATAATAATAATAATAATAATAATAATAATAATAATAATAATTAAAATAATAATAATATTATCTGATGGGTCATTAGCAGCCGTTGCCTGGCTCTCCCTGGTCCTAGTATGGGTGGAGAGGTGGCTTGGGCACTGATCATATGCATATATGGTCTGTCTCTAGGGCGTTGTCCTGCTTGATAGGGCAATGTTACTGTCCCTAGCCTTTGTCATTCATGAGTGGTCTTAAAGAAAAAAAAAAATTATATACAAGGATTTAATTGAAATAAATTTGGAGTTTAATAGTTACACTGACATTAAGAAAAAAAATAAAAATGAGCTATGTAGTATCATTAAACTTTAAAAATGGAAAAATTAACTTCGTGCAATAAAACATTCATAAAACAGCTCTCCCAGGAATCATCAGTATACATTCTTTGAGAACTTTGTGTATGATATTTTGAATTATTTTAGGAGAAACTTTTATAAACTCTCCTGAATAAAAAAAAAAATGTAAACTAGCTAAATACGACTATTTTCATAAAAGCTGAAGCCTTGTTTAATAGTGTTTCAACTATTATTATTATTATTATTATTATTATTATTATTATTATTATTATTATTATTATTATTATTATTATTATTATTATTATTATTATTGTAAAATGG
>NC_090730.1:173695568-173698604 GCF_036898095.1 Palaemon carinicauda
TCCATATATAGAGACGACTGGCGAAATCTCACCGAGGCCCTTTGTGTCAATATGCGTAGGAGGAGATGATGATGGTCTAAAATAAAGGAATTAATTTGACTTATACTACCAATTTTAATTCTTTCTGCATGACTATTATAACGAGTAATACCCGGAAAAAACAGATGTATTATTAATATATTTCATTTCCATGATGCATTGTCATGTTTACAGTATTTAAAACGTTATTCATATTAACGTTATGTGGTAACGTCCCCTGATTGTTGATCACCAGACTGGGGTTCGAGTCCGGCTTAAACTCATTAGTTCCTTTGGTCGCTACAGCCTCACCATCCTTTTCAGCTAAGGATGGTGGGTTTGGAGGATCCTATATGTCTATCTGCTGAATTATCAGCAGTCATTACCTGGCCCTTCTTTGTCCTAGCTTGGGTGAAGAGGGGGCTTGGGCACTGATCATAAGTACTAATCCCTACGTCATTGTCCTGCTTGATAGGGGCAATGTCACTGTCCCTGCTATTCATGAGTGGCCTTTAAAACCTTTAGCACTACTTAAGCAAACTTTGACTATAATGTTGATATCTTTAATGTTTCTCAAAGCATTATAACTTTTTTTTTTTACATTTTCGTGATATTAAAGGGCTGGCAGGATTTCTAAATGAGAAAAGGACAGCTTCTAATCAACCGCAGCTTTAAAAGGCCGACCAATTAATAGAAAAAGGCCAAATATATAGGTTTTAATGGCCACCTTTCTTCATGATACTACTAAAGACCAACCAATTTTAAAAAATGCCAAATTTGAGATTTTTGGGCCATGAAAAAAGGCCAACCTTGCAATCATGATCTGCATATTGAAAATATAAATATATTCAGTAATTTTGTAAAAAGATGCAACATATCAAAATCATCGATGGATGTAAAATTCCGTCACCAAGGCAGGTATTTAAAGGTTGGTCAGTTCTAAAAATATATTTAAGTCCCTGGCGCATATTTGCGACCAGTTATTTTTATCTTTTAGTGTGTGTTACCAAAAGTCAATTGTTTTGTAATCCAGCAATCCTTAATCCTATTAAAAAAAGGAGGACAAAAAGAGATAGCTGTCAGGGGATTTTAGTTTTTTTTTTTTAATTTAGCTCAGAGCCAGTTGATTTTTGTTTTATTTATAATTTATATATTGCCTATGTTAATTATTGTAATTCGTATGAAAATTAATTAGAATTTTTTCTTTTTGTTTATAATTTAGGTCAAATTTTCTAACATATGTTCTATTTTAGTAATAATAATAATAATAATAATAATAATAATAATAATAATAATAATAATAATAATAATAATAATAATAATAATAATAATAATAATAATAACAATAATAATAATAATAATAATAATAATAATAATAATAATAATAATAATAATGGTTTCATCAAATAGTTCTCATGAAGTAATTCAGATATTTAAGACATAAATACAAAAGTCTATGAGTATATTAAAAATAAACAATGCAAAAATCTCAACAACAAAACTTAGCTCTCTATTCCAGGTGTGCATTTTTAAGAATATAAATGACTGCTATGTTTTCGAACTGTTTTTATAATTGTATACTTTTTTTTCCATTTTAAACCTTTGTTATAGAATTTTAAGAAGTGCTTATTAAAGTGTACTCATATAAGGAAAATCTAATAAAGAAAATGCTTAAAAATTCACAGTATTGATCCACATTAATCTACAGAAAATTACAAGTTAATATTGTTAAACTTTGGTTATGATATCACACAGGTAATTTCCCAAACCGTTTCATTATTAACACATTTTCAAGTCATATTAGCTCTCTTTGATCTTCCCGACACACGAATTGCCCACTTCCTTCACGAAATTGCCATGCGATGATCAATCGGCGAGCATCTTGCCATGAATAACCAACTGCCTCGTGAAATATGATATTTGAGGCGCTATTGTTGGAGGAAATGATTATTTGATGGTTACCCGCACGTTGTGTGAACTCGGGAATTAATCATTATAACATGTAATGAGTATAATGAGTAACACTATGAATCATTTCTACTGACAATATTTTCTTTTACTTCCATGAAAACCTTTTAATTGTTATTAAAATAACAACAACAACAATAACAAATGAAGCCGTTTCTAGTCCAGTGCAGGACATAGGCCTCAGACATGGTTTTATTCATGTCTAATGTTGGACCAGTTTTCATCACCACGCTGGCCAGAGAGGAGTGATGATGGTGGGAGACTTTTGCCTGATCGCTCACTGTAAAGTGCATCACAACAACAACAATAACAAATGAAGCCATTTCTAGTACAGTGCAGGACAAAAGCCTCAGACATGTTTTTATTCATGTCTAGGGTTACGCCAGTTTTCATCACCATGCTGGCCAGAGGGGATTGGTGATGGTTAGAGGCTTTTGTCAACTCGCTCACTGCAAACCAACCCAGTATGGGTGTCCTCGTCTAGTACAGCCCTTCTGATCATGTTGATACACAAACTTTTTAACCACGTTAAGGTATCCCAACTAATAAAGCGTATTAAATGAATTTGGTGTTTTGTATGTTAGGGATTTAAAGAGTCCAA
Organism: Palaemon carinicauda; assembly: GCF_036898095.1. NCBI lineage: Eukaryota > Metazoa > Arthropoda > Malacostraca > Decapoda > Palaemonidae > Palaemon > Palaemon carinicauda. The sequence continues at coordinate 173,698,156 of NC_090730.1, forward strand.
TTCTTTAGCAGTCAAATAATCTGTGTTTTTTATCTTACAATTAATTTCTTATTGGATAACTCTACTGTTAGGGGTCACATTGTCCTCCCTTTCTATATCCTCCACCTTTTATATTACGTCCAAAATCTCAATATATTAATTCTATTGCAGGCAAAAAGTTTACTCGTACAAGGCAGAGGCAAGGGACAGTGACAATACCCTAGAGACTGACCATATATACATATGATCAGCGCCCAAGCCTCGTCTCAGCCCAAACTAGGACCAGGGAATCCGAAGCAATGACTACTGATGACTCAACAGGTAGACATATAGGCTCACTCAAACGCCCCATAGCTCACAAGGGTGGAAATGTTGCAGCCACTACAATAAACTATCGAGCTTGAGCTGGTCTCAAATCTCTATCCAACAGACTACGTATTTTCCACGTATTTCTATTTTTTTTCTCTATT
>NC_090730.1:173699104-173701604 GCF_036898095.1 Palaemon carinicauda
CAGATTTTTGTCAGTGTAGGGAGTAACCTAAAAAGAAAAAGAAAAATCAATGGAAATGACTGACAAACCGTTTATAGATTTTTTCGGTTTCAAAGGGAACCTTGACAGAATTCAATAGTTAGTCGAGTGGGTGAATAAATAGCCTTTTAAAAAAGCGAATTGCTGAAAAGAAGGACAGGTGAAGCTCATATTTTTTTTTTTTTTTAGTGTAAGAAGGAACCTTGGAAAAAAAAATCTATGGAAATGATTGACAAATTGTCTATAGATTTCTTCGTTTTCAAAAGAAACCTTGCTTTAGTTAAATCTGTTTATTCAAATATTCTGTGTAATGGCGAGTTAAATTGAATACTACTAATTCTACATCTTCAACTACAATCTTTCGAAATATATCTAAATATTGTAGCTTATTCTATATACTAAATTTATTTTAGTAAGGCGCCATTTACACTGACTCGCAGTGGTGCCCCTTCAGCTCGGATAAGTTTCCTAGTAGCTGACTTGTTAGAATTATATTGTCCTCCTAATCAGCTGTTAGGAAGTTTTTCCGAGCTAAAATGTCACCTCTGCGAGTCAGTGCAAATGAACTTCAGTAAAAAAAAAAAAAAAAAAAAAAAGTCATTAAAGAAAAATTAATCAAAAAAAAAAATTAAGCATAATACCATTATTTTTTCCGGAAACAGAGGCAGTCAATCACTTTTTCTCGGAATTAACGGCATTCAGTGACCTTAATATTCATATTTCCTACGGAAAATAAAATTTCTTCGCGATTCAATACCTGGCGAGTTCCATTTTTAATTGACTTAGTGTGAATGAATTTAATCTAGGTACGTCTAACCTTATTATTAAAAAAGGAAATACTTATCAATGCAATTTCCAATGGTTTAGAAATATAAATCAAAGTGGAAAAGAGCCATAACCATATTTGAGAAGATTATTATTATTATTATTATTATTATTATTATTATTATTATTATTATTATTATTATTATTATTTTAATTGCTAAGCTACAACCCTAATTGAAAAGCAGGATGCTATAGACCCAAGGGCCCCAACAGGGAAAATAGCCTAGCGAGGAAAGGAAATAAGGAGAAAATACAAGGAAAGTTTAAGAATAATAAACAGAGTTGATAATTAGAAAAAAGGTAAATTATGCTGAATCTTCTTTCTTTACCAGCCTGCCTCTATTTGGGGTGGCTGTAATGGTTCTCCAACATATTCTTCCATTCCCTTCGGTTGATCAAATAAAGGATATATGCAGAAGTTATTTTGAATGATTAATGAATGAAGAAAATAAAAGAATACCATAGAGGATATGGAAAGGATTTCTAGTCCAATCTAAGATATAAGAGTAGAAGTTATTTCCTTTCCTCACTGGGCTATTTTCTCTGTTGGAGCCCTCGGCTTATAATATTCTGCGTTTCCAACTAGGGTTGTAGCTTAGTAAGTAATAATAATAATAATAATAATAATAATAATAATAATATAATAATAATAATAATAATAAAAAAGGAAATAAAACTATCATTCATTAACCACTTTCCGAAATCGCGTCTTGCCTCTCAAAACTATTAAACATTAATGACATTAGCTGATTACTCGAAGGTCATTCTGCTATGTTGTACTTGAACCTTGATATAAAGTCTTTCTGCAGCTTGATGTTATGACCTTGCAATGCGTGAGGGAAACTTCACGAAAGGGGAGAATTACCATCTAAAGGATTTATAGCCTGTTTACGAGTTCCTGGGTTCAAGGTGGCGAAGCCGTAAAGTGAAAGCCTGTTGTGAGCTCTACCTTCGTTAAATACCCTGGGAGGTTATACATAATAAACTTTACCCAAAAGAAATGGTGTTACTTTAAGTACAAAATATATTCTCTTGCTTTTCATGAAACAACAACAACAACAACAACAGCAACAACAACAACAACAACAACAGCACTGCAGCCGTCTAGTCCAAAAGAACGGTGTTACTTTAGGTACATAATATTTTCCCTTACTTTTCATGCAACAACAACAACAACAACAACAACAACAACAACAACAGCAAATGCAGCCGTCTCTAGATTTTTTTTTAACTTTAAGGACATAATATTTTCCCTTACTTTTCATGCAACAACAACAACAACAACAACAACAACAACAACAACAAAAATGCAGCCGTCTCTATTCCACAGTAGGAGAAAGGCCTAAAAAATGTCAATTCATATCTGGGGTTTAGCAAATACATGGAATGAATAGAGGGGTACTCAGTAGAGCGCAGACCTAGCTTATATCTAGGCATTTTGACTGACCTTGACCTTGACCTTCGGGCTTAACATATATTAATTGGTGTCGATTTTATACACTTAAATATGAACCAAGTTTGAAGTGTCTGTGACAACGATGTCGAAAATAATGGTTCATTATCTGAATTGGACATTTTGCTTGATTGTGACCTTGACATCTAACTTTGAACTTCCAAAATTTGATTATTTATAGCTTCATACATAAAAGCTAATCCC
>NC_090730.1:173719104-173724104 GCF_036898095.1 Palaemon carinicauda
CTCTGTTATTATGTTTGTTTATCCACCTGGAACAAGCACACAAAGTTTTATCACAATCGAACAGTAAATAAGCACACAGCAAGAAAAAAACGAGCAATAACTTTAGAGAAAGCCATGCCGATGATGGTGGGAAACCTAGAAATAAATATTCACCCAAAATTAAAATCTCGATTTAGGGAAAAAACCTTCTGTGTTTTTGTAGGTATTATGTCGGTTGATAGCCTAAAACATCTAAATATTATATTACTTAAGGCATAAGAGCAGGACAAGCAAAGAAATACACCCCTCTCCCGAAAAAGAAAAAACGAGAAATTACGATTTTTGTCTGATGACAGAAATATTGGATATAAATTCATAGTCACCCCTGAGTCCATTTTCTTTGATGTCACTGATATCAGAAAACGACTTTGAACAGTTTTTAAGGGATAAACTATAAAAATTAGACAATTACTAATGATATTTCTTATTATTACTATTAACATAAGGGGGGCGTTGATGACCATGGGGGCCATTATAGAGGCTGGAGATGAATTCTACACATATCACGGCCTTTTGATAGGCAAAAGGAAGATTTTAGCAAAGAAAAACAAATTAGAAAAATTGGCAAAAATCACCTTTGTAAGGTGGAGACTACCTCAGAACATATTCTTCCAATCTCACTATCCTAAAATAATTAGACCAAATTATTGACAGATTAAATAGTAAAAATTATAGCAAAACCCAAATCTCCAATAGTTTTCTTAAAAAATCACCTTCTTAGATTAGTATATAATATATACGTCTATTTCATCTTTTCAAAAACTTGGAAAGAAAAAAAAAACAATAATAAAAATACTTTCGCTGCTAATATGCTTTGAACTGGACATCAGAAAATATCTTTATATAAGTAATTCACAGACGAGTTTTAATCCATGTAACCAGTTTTCCGAAAAATTATCATCATGAATTTAGTGATATAGTTTTATTAGCGCTGAATTAATAATTTTTATGATTTAATTTATACGATATATATCAAGAAGAATTAACACTTTCTCCTTTGATGAAAAATATTCATGTGTGCTTATATATATATATATATATATATATTTATATATATGTATATATATATATATATATATACATATATATAAATATATATATATATATATATATATACAGTATATATATATATATATATATATACAGTATATATATATATATATATATACATATATATATATATATATATTTTTCTATATACATATATATATATATATATATATAGATGTGTGTGTGTATATACATATAAATTTATAGATATGTATATATATAAACATATGTATATATATATATATATATATATACATATATATACATGTGTGTATTAAGATGTATATCACCCTATTATCCATATAAAATATCTAGGCAAACCTACCAATCTATTTCCTCCTTTCATGTGAATGCAGGAAACACCAGATATAAGTAACTGTTACTGATTATGCAAATAGAACCTTAAAAGTGCATTGTTAAATGCATCGTTGCAATAATTTTGCATATCCAGGCCATTCATTTCTCCGAATCCTGGGTGAAAATAATTGTCGCAGCCTTAGTGCATCAAGCAATAGATTATTATGTGAATCTTCTAAAAACTGCTTTTGCTGTATTATGACTCTCTGGTTTAAAAGGATACATGGTAGGAAGCTTATATTAACCCCTCTGGAAAAAAAAAATATCCAAATATGAGTCATATGAGAATATTTTCTGTAAAAAAAAGTATATAAAAACATAAATACATACATACATACATACATACATACACATATATATATATATATATATACATATATATATATATATATATAACAGATATATATATATATATATATATATATCTGTTATATATATATATATATATATATGTATATATATATATATATATATGTGTGTGTATATATATATATATGTATATATATATATATATATATATATATTCATTTATTTATTTATTTATTTCCGGTCACGTCTTGCTCTCCCAGTCCTTCGGGCATAGGTGAGAGAGAGTAATCATGCCCTGGTAAGAGGACAGTGAATGTGTGTGCATATCTATGTAAATATCTATTGTACACCAGTTATAATTCATCAATTCAATATTATACCATTTAACGTAAATTATCTGTAGAATACACCATTTTACATCATTACATTGTCACTCTCCCCTAATGTGTATTTTTCTCTGGTGTTCGAGCGTTCTCTGAGCACCACTATATTTCCATTGAAGTTCAGGCAAAAGTAAAAATGGAGTCAGAAATGATGACAGGGGTCACTGAAATATCGCAGAAGGGGGAATATCTGAATGTGAAGTCGACAGGGCAGAGAAAAAAAAAAATGTTGGCGTGATGACTACATGTGCAACATACTCTGATGAAAGTGAACAATGTTTTGACTTGCCATGAACATTAATACGTACTTGGGGATATGAAATGCTGATGGCCTTATATGGTGATTGATATGAATGCTCTTGAATTTGTATGAAAGTTATGCTTAAATAAAATTTCTCATCACTAATAATCTTGCATGCTCAATGGCGTTCACTATGAATGAATTTTTGGAGACCTCCTATTAGATTATAATAAAAACTATCTTAAGGTCTAGTGATGATTAGTATGAAAAAAAACTATAACTGGATAATAATAATTCGATTTCCGAGTGTTCAAGATAAGCTAAGTAAGAAAAACGAAGTATAATGTAAAATCATAATTCTTTTTGTGATGCCTCTGACTTCTTTTATAAAATATGGTGAAATTTAAATTGTATTATTATTATTATTATTATTATTATTATTATTATTATTATTATTATTATTATTATTATTATTATTATTATTATATACTAGACTACAACCCTAGTAGGGAAAGCAGGATGCTATAAGTCCAACAAGAAAAAGAGCCCACTGCGGAAAGGAAATAAATAAATAAATAAATAAAATACATAAGAAGTAACTAACAATCAAAATGAAATATTTTAAGAACAGTAACATCTTTAAAATAAGCTTTTAAAATATAAACTATGACAACTTTATATAAAAAGGAGAAAAATATGATAGAATATTGTGCCCAAGTGTACCCTCAAGCAAGAGAACTTTACCTCAAGATGGTGTTAGACCATGTTACAGAAGCTATGGCACTACCCAAGACTAGAGAACAAAATTTTTAAATTTAGAGTCTCCTTCTCCTAGAAAAGCTGCTTACCATAGCTAAAGAGTCTCTTCTATCCTTACCAAGAGGAAAGTAGCCACTGAACAAATACAGTGTAGTAGTTAACCCCTTGAGCAAAGACGAATTGTTTGGTAATCTGTGTTGGCATATGTATGCTGACAGAGGAGAATAGGCCAGGACTATTGGGTGTATAAATAACCCGCAACCAGAGAGGCATCCAAAATAGTATTATCTGGCCAGTCAAAGGACCCAATAACTCCATAGCATGAGTATCTCAATGGGTGGTTGGTGCCCTGGCCAACATAATACCTTTAAACTATTACAAACTTATATTATGAAACATATATCCATTTGGAGTTGTTAACAGAGTAAATTCGTATTTTTTTTTTATTATGTAATGTGCTCATGATACACATTCTAAAATATATAAATGTGTAAGTTTATTGGCTCTTTTAAGTTGAGGGATATACTTCCTCTTAAAACATACATTAAAACAATACCACTTTCCAATGAAACTCTTAAATTGTGATGAAATATGATATCTATATTATCGATATGATATCTGGTTGAGTATATGTATTCAACGAAGATTTCATGAAAAGTATTACCTCTATTCATCAAACAGTATTATCTGTAGTTATCCTATATTCCTATCCATGAGATAATACACTTTGGGAAAAGTCGAAACTTTACTTATTAATTGGAATATCGTAGTTTACGCAAGACTTCAGTATCATCGCTCTGAAGAGTCTTATGAAAATAATATCAGGAAGGAGTCAGGTTAAGAGAATTTATCTTTTAATAAACTCACCTATCCAGGCGAGGAGGAGGTGGAAAGAACTTCAAGAGACAAGCGCAAACTTTTACTTCATGTTTCAAGAAGTTTGTTGGGCATAAATTTTCCACCAAGAACGTGAAAACTCGTTTTAGATATTCAAAACATTTTTTAGGAGAAATTAAAAAAGTGTTATACGTCAATGATGTCATATTATTAATATAATTCTTATTTGATAAACTACCACTCTAGTCGGAAAAGCATGATGCTATCAGCCCATGGGCTCCAACAGGGAAAATAGCCCAGTGAGGAGAAGAAACAAGGAAATAAGAAAAGTAATTGACAATTCAAAAAAGACATTTTAAGAACCGTATCAACACTGAGATGAATATTTCATATATAAGCTATAAAAACTTTAAGAAAACAAGAGGAAGGGAAATAAGATAGAATAGTGTGCCTGAGTGTACCCTCAAGCAAGAAAGATCTAACCGAACCGAAGACAGTGGAACGCCATGGTGCAGAAGGTATGGCACGGCCCAAGACTTAGAACAGTGGTTTGATTTTGGAGTGTCCTTCTTGAAGAGAGGCTTACCATAGCTACAGAGTCTCTTCTATTCTTAACAAGAGTAGCCACTGTGCAATTACAGTGCAGTAGTTAACCCTTTGAGGAAAGGATTGTTTGGCAATCTCACTTTTGTTAGGTGTATGAAGACAGAATAGGATATGTAAAGAATATGCCAGACTATTCGGTGTATGTGTAGGCCAAGGGAAAATGAACCGTAACTAGAGAGAAGGATCCAATGTAATACTGTCTGGCAAGTCAAAGCACCCATTAACCCTCTAGCAAGTATCAAGGGATATCCTTTGAAGAAGACTAATAGATTGAATCTACCATTGGCCTTTACTTCATTATAACATATTCTCGAATCCTAGAATTCTAATTACTCATTTTCTTGTATCTAATGAAGGAAAAAGGTAATGAAATGATATGCAAGATCATGGACAGATAATAATAATAATAATAATAATAA
>NC_090730.1:173731604-173739104 GCF_036898095.1 Palaemon carinicauda
TAGAAATGTGGCCTCTACGTTGTCCACAGACAGACAGACAAACAGAGAAACAAACAAACAAACAAACAAACAAACCGAACCGAAAACATAACCTCCGCCGCTTGGCGGAGGTAATAAAACTATTTGTTTGTATGTGTGTATGTGTATGTGTATGGGGGAGAGAGAGAGAGAGAGAGAGAGAGAGAGAGAGGAGAGAGAGAGAGAGAGAGAGAGAGAGAGTCGTTCTTGTTTTTCTACAAACCAAATGGACGAGAATCTAAGAATGAAAACTCAATCGTATAAAACGGTAAATGACATTTTAAACAAAAGAGTTTATTCTGGAATATGAAGAAAGCTTTTGTATAATATTTAAGAGAGAAAGGAAAGTGAATGTTATTGTTCAATATGAAATTCACGACACAATGGAAAGGAAAACAATGAATAATGTTTTCTTATCGGGAATAATAAGCGAAGGGTGTGATGCGAGGGGACCAGATAGTTTGTCTTGGTAATTTCCTAAAAGATATGTTTATGAAAATTATACTAAACTGCATTTTATTTGTAATAAATTTATAGATTAAAATATGTTGATGTTTTTATTATTATTATTATTATTATTATTATTATTATTATTATTGATTATTATTATTATTATTATTATTATTATTATTATTATTATTATTATTATTATTTTTATTATTATTATTTTTATTTTTATTTTTATTGTTATTTTTATTTTTATTTTTAATTTTATTTTATTATTATTATTATTATTATTATTATTATTATTATTATTATTATTATTATCATTATTATTATTATTATTATTATTTTTATTATTTTGATTATTATTATTTGCTAAGCTACAACCCTAGTTGTGTGTGTGTATGTGTTTAATAAGTACTACAAAATTCTTTAACAATATTGGAAAAAATAGTTGTCACTTTCACAACTGTGAATAGAGTTGAGGAAGCTACAGTCCTTCATCTAACTTGTTAATCAGAGAGAGAGAGAGAGAGAGAGAGAGAGAGAGAGAGAGAGAGAGAGATAGCTCGGCTGACTCAAAAATCCCCGAAGTGTCATTGGAAATCGCCAGCCAATTATACTGTATATACGCCGTAGATAATATAATTATGTATGAGTGTGTGTGTGTGTTTGTGCGTGTGTGCATACTCACACAAACATACAGGTGAGAATATACCTCATAAAAAATGAAACTGTTCTTACGAATGAGTGTGTGTGTGTGTGTGTGGTTGTACAATCAATATTGAGGATCCTGTATTACGCAGGGATAAATGAACAACGATTCAACAGTTAAAGAATGAATAAGGCAGAGATGGTCGTCTTACTTGTTGGAACCACCCCTGGTAAAGGAACAAGATTAATGCTAAAATTGTGAGGGCAACTACTCAGTGTTTTGGAGACAGAAAAGATGAAGGATCTTTTTTGTACTTTTATAGAGTTACACTTTCTTATTTTCCACTCTAGATATTTGCAGGTGATCGTTGATTGAGCATCCATATATCCCTGCTGGTAAAATGGGAAATAAGGCTATGATTCTTAGCTATTGGATTTACAGTAATTTATATACTCTCCCTGCATCTATATCTCTTCTATATAATAAATATTACATGCTTGTATATATAAACTTGAAAATTTGCCATAAAATGTTAAAAATCCTAGTATAAATTTAGCCAGGCATTTACTTTTAAAAAACGGGTATATTAACGTAAAGGAGTGATATTACGGTCACCAACCAATAAAAGAAAAATATAAAGTATGCTAGAATTATGGTTGCCTGTAGTACTGAAAAACTGCTAAGAAACCGTTTATTACTACGTAGAATTTCCGATTAAAATCTAAGTTTTTTTTTAGTATATATATATATATATATATATTATATACACTCATATACATATATATATATATATATACACTTATATACATATATATATATATATATATATAAATATATACTCATATACATATATATATATATATATATACACGCATATATATATATATATACATACATATATATATATATATATACATATATATATATACATATACATATATATATAATATATATAACATAATTATATATATATATATACTATTTATATATATATATATATATATATGTATATATGTGTATATATACATGCATATGTACATGTATATATATATATATATATATGTATATATATATATATATATGTATATATATATATATATATATACATATATATATATATATATATATACAAGGGGAACGCTTGGCTTATTGATCTGTAAAGGTTAAACTAATATATTTCACGCTCAACACACAAATACAATTAATAACTAATCATGAATCCATCAATCTTAATTCCATCAGTCACATTTTCGATTACAAAAAAATTGCAAGAGCACCTCAGAGAGAACTGAAAAACGATGATCCTCTATTGGAATTCAAGTAAAACGGCCTATGATATTATACTTTCAATATGGCCGTGCAGTGAACAGTAGGATACGCAATGTACGGCTTATATAAGAGTGTAATATCTCGCTTGGCTAACTGACTTTATTTTTATAAATTATGTAGTAGTTATATTCAAGTTGGAACAATTATGTAAGATAATATTACGTATTTTAATAGGGCTGCCATCGCCAAACAAATCAGAACAGACGTAAAGATATCTTTCTAGTTTACAGTAGTGTAAGGGAACCGTCAAAAATTACGGCTAAATATTTCGATATATAGGCACACACCTGCAAGCATTCCCTCTCAACAGGGTATGACTACAACTTCTACATCCTACCAGAGGAAAGAGTAGACCTGCAGACCTTCATATGATGAGAAACATATATATATATATATATATATACACATATATATATACATACTATATATATATATATATATATATTATATATATATATATATATATTTATATATGTATATGTATATATATATATATATATATACAGTATATATATATATATATATATATACTGTATATATATATACTATATATATATGCATATATATACATGTGTTATTTTATACATATATATATATATATATATATATAAACACTTGCTCTCTATTATATAGGAGAAAATAAAATGAATAATTACCTCAGTATAAATTTAAACATCAAAACGAAACAAAGTTAAATTATCCCGATGAATAACATCAACAGTTAACGTGAGGATGCTAAATTCAATGACCCCCTCATTGTTATTCACGATGGCTCATCCATAAGCAAAGCTGCAAATACCTCCAGCATCAGTTGAACTGACAATTGGCTTTACAGATTCATGTGGGAGAGATGGCGATAGCACTGGGTAGGGATAAGTAGGAAAGCGTTTAAATGAGGAAGCATAGATAAATGATCTTATATTTTCATCTTATATAATTTTGATAACATTGGGTAATAAAGATTGGATCAACAGAAATATAATTCTGATGTTTAAAACACAATTCTGAAATATAACTGATGTTATTATATCTTATATCTCATATCTTATAAAATTTTCATAACATTGCGCAATAAACATTGAATCAACAGAAATATAAATTCTGATGTTTAGAACACAATTCTGAAATGCTACTGATGTTATTATATAATATATCTCATATCTTATATTATTTGGATAAAATTGCCACAGCAAAAAATTTAATCCATAGAAATATATTTCCGAAGTTTAGAATAAAATTTTGAAATGCTACTGATGTTATTACATCTTATAATCTATATCTCATATCTTATATAATTTGGATAACAGTGCGCAATAAAGATTGAAACTCAGAAATATAATTCCGAAGTTTAGAACATAATCCTGAAATGCTACTGATGTTAAAGTTTTCAGGTTTAAAGATATTTTCAAAATATTTCAGCTTCATAATAAAGATGTCTTGCTCCTTTTCACTCCTTTACCTAAGTGGCATATCATCCCCTAACAACCACGGTACACTTAAAAATTAGCAGTAGAGAGAAAAAAAAAGTAAAAATCCTGAATTAAATGTTGCCTGGCATTTAGCGTTTTAAAACCGGATATATTGACGTAAAGAAGTGATATTACGGTCACCAACCCGTAAAGATAATAACAAAATAGGTACAAGTAATGTTCGCCTGCTGAGAATAGTATATTTTTAAGGAGAATTTTCAATTAAAACTGCGTTTTTTTTCAACAGTGTAGGAAAACCGAGATATCTACTGAAGATAAGCTTTTTTCTGTTTTTCGGATTATTCTTTTTAATGCTTTCATATTCAGATAATATAAATTCCATCTACCTTCCAGTAATTCAAAATCTGCTAATTGCCGATCACCTATGTTAAATGGCTGGTCCTGTGCAATATACTCCTGTCCCCCGTATCATAAAATTTATTCGAAAACAATTAATCGAAATAATTTTTCGAAAACAATTATTCGGAAATAATTTATAGAAAACAATAATTTGAAAAAAAATTAATCGAAAATAATTGTTCGGAAACAGTTAATCGAAAACAATTATTCAAAAACAATTAATCGAAAACAATTATCCAGAAGCAATAAATCGAAAATAATTATTCGGAAACAATTAATAGAAAACAATTATTCGGAAACAATTAATCGCAAACAATTTTTCGAAAACATTGGTTCGGAAAAAATTATTCGGAAACAATTATGCGTAAACAGTTATTCGAAAACAGGTATTCGAAAACAATTATGCGGAAACAATTATTTCGAAATCAGTTATTCGCAAACAATTAATCGAAAACAATTATTCGAAAAAGAATTATTCGAAAACAATTATTCCTAAACAAATAATCAAAAGCCATTATTCGAAGACAATTAATCGAAAAACATCTTTGCGAAAGGAAACTTGTTCGAAAGAAAGTTATTCGATAATTATAACGAAATGATAATTATTCGAAAACTATGCTATAGTGGTCTAAAAGTGAGATACGATACAGATTCAAATCTTGCTTTAAGAATTCGAATGCTGCTCGCACTAGCCTTTGTCCTCGTAGACAAAGTTATTAAATTATTTGAAGTATTATTGGATTAAGATATATATCCTTCAATTGTAAATTCTATTTTATATCATTTTTTTTTGTATTCATGGATTAGTTGTCATTTTGTGCTATGCAATAAAAGGAAATTCAATAATCTATGAAATGATTGCGCCACGCCTGGACTTCTATATGCTCCCCGTTTCTCTTTAACCCATCTCTCTCTCTCTCTCTCTCTCTCTCTCTCTCTCTCTCTCTCTCTCTCTCTCTCTCTCTCGAATTAAATATGTTCTCCTTAAATTATCTACTTATAAGATACTTAGCCTCATATATCTATATATATTTGGTTAATTTCTTTTCATGAAACTATCTAATCTATACCATCTGGGCTCCATAAGGTACTAGAAGAGTTGGAAGACCTAGACCTACATGGCTGAGGACTACAAAGGCGAAGTAGGAGATGATGAATGGAGAAGTATTGAATTAAAAGCTCAGGATAGAGATGACTGGTGAAATCTCACCGAGGCCCTTTGTGTCAAAAGGCGTAGGAGGAGATGATGATGATCTAAGCTAAAAGAATTAATTTGACTTATACTACCAATTTTACTTCTTTTTGCATGCCTATGATAACGAGTAATACCAGGATAAACAGATGTATTATTAATATAGTTCATTTCCAATGTGTATTGTCATGTTTACTGTATTTAAAACATTATTCATATTAACGTTATGTGGTAACGTCCCTGACTGGTGATCACCTGACTGGGGTTCGAGTCCGGCTTAAACTCATTAGTTCCTTTGATCGCTACAGGCTCACCATCCTTTTCAGCTAAGGAGGATTCCTATCTGTCTATCTGCTGAATTATCAGCAGTCATTACCTGGTTCTTCTTTGTCCTAGCTTGGATGGAGAGGGGCTTGGGTGCTGATCATATGTAATTTGGTCAATCTCTAGGACATTGTCCTGCTTGATAGGGCAATGTCACTGTCCTCTGCCCCTACCGTTCATGAGTGGCCTTTAAAACCTTTAGCACTACTTAAGCATACGTTGACTTTAATGATATTTTTTATTGTTCTCAAAGTATTATAACTTCTTTCATTTCTTTTTTTTTTTCTTATTTTTTACTAGGGGATAAATATTGTTGCCAGGTTTTCTAGATGAGATAATGCTAACTTTTAATCAACCGAAGCTTTAAAAGGCCAAAAATATATATTTTTTTTTATGGCCACCTTTCTTCATGATACTACTAATGGCCAACCAATTTCAAACAGGCCAAATTTGTTCTTTTTTTAGCCAGGAAAAAGGCCAACCTTGCAACTCTGATCTGCACATTGAAAATTGAAATGTATTTAGTAATTTTGTAAGAAGATACAACGAATCAAAATCATCGATTGATGTGAAATTCAGTCACCATGACAGGTAATTAAAAGTTGGTCTGGTCTAAAAATATATTTAAATCCCTGACGCAATATTTGCGACCAGTTGTTTTTAGCTTCCAGTGTGCTACCAAAAGTCAATTGTTTTGTAATCCAACAATCCTTAATCCTATTAAAAAGAGGTTAAAAAGAGATAGCTGTCAGGGGATTTTAGTTTTTTCTGTATTTACCTCAGGGCCAGTTGATTCTTTTAATTTATAATTTATCTGTTCTTTATGTTACTTATTGTAATTTGTTACATAGAATTATTATAGTTTTTCTTTTTCATAATTTTGGTTAAATTTTCTGGGATCTTTTTTGTTTTTCGTAATAATAATAATAATAATAATAATAATAATAATAATAATAATAATAATAATAATAATAATAATAATAATAATAATATAATAATAATAATAATAATATCGGTTTCATTAAAGGGTTCGCATGAAACGAGGCCGATATTTAAGACATGAATATAAAGTGTACGAGTATATTAGAAAAGAACAAATGAGAAAATCCAAACGTCAAAACTAAGCTCCCTATTACAGGAATGTATTTTCAAGACTAAATAACTGCTATGTTACCGAACTGCTGTTACAACTATAGATTTTTCCTGGTTTTAACTTTCATTAGAAAATTTTAAGAAATACTTTGAAAAGTGTACTCATAAAAGTAAAAAATAAATGAAAAAAAAGGCGTAAAAATTTGCAACATTGTTCCACATTAATCTACATAAAAATATCGAGTTGATAATGCTGCTAAACTTTGATTATAATAATATCACACAGGTAATTTCCCAAACCGTTTCATTATTAACACATTTTCAAGTCCTATTAGCTCTCTTTGATCTTCCCGACACACGAATTGCCCATTTCCTTCATGAAATTGCCATGCGATGATCAATCGGGCGAGCATCTTGCCGATGAATAACCAACTGCCTCGTGAAATATGATATTTGGGGCGCTAATTGTTGGAGGAAATGATTATTTTGATGGTTACCCGCATATTGTGTGAACTTGGGAAATTAATCATTATTACATGTAATGAGTATAATGAGTGATACTATGAATCATTTCTATTGACAATATTTTCTTTTACCTTTTTGGAAACATTTTAATT
>NC_090730.1:173751604-173756604 GCF_036898095.1 Palaemon carinicauda
AACAATCATTATATTATAATGTTTTTATTAAACAAATGGTTCCTGTATATCGGGAAAATATATTTATATCACGACAATTTTACCAGAAAGTTATCCCTAATGCAACAGAAACAGAAATAGTAAACATATTTTCTTACCTTGAAGGAATTTTCATTAATCAGCTGATATATACTACGATAGAATGAATGTCAAGGTGAAAGGAAATAATTGGAACTTTGACAGAAAGTTTGTAAGATTGTATGCACGAAAACTCTGACAGCAAGGTTGTATGCTCTAAAAGTTTGACAGAAATGATGCTTGGAAACTTTGACAGAAAGATATGCTCAGAAACTTTGCAAGAAATGTTGTATGCAAGAAAACTATGACATAAACTTTGTACTCTCGTAAACTTTAACTGAAAGCTTTTACGTTCGAAAACTTTGACGGAAATGTAGTGTGATAAAATATACATCTACCATTGGTCAGCTGATATACTACGATACAATTGATGTCAAGGAAATAGAAAATGCTTCAAAACTTTGACAGAAAGATATCTAATAAAATACACATATCATAGAGGAATTTCCGGAAACGTCCAAGGAAGAAATAGTCTTTTATAGTAAATATTTTAAATGGAGGGACAGCTCTTGGCGCTGAATGTTCAGGGGACAAAAAATGGGAATTGCTTGATGAGTGTACAGTATATATGTGTGGAATCCAAAGAGTATAAAAGGTGAGAAACAGGAGGAAGGAAGAATGTTGCAATAAAAAGCCAGGAATGTATCTTTTGTATATGGTGTGAATATTGTTTCAATATTGTTTGATAGATAGACTGCATTCAAATTAGGGAGACAGGTGTCCTGAAATTGGCTTGTTATTGCCAATGTTAGAGAGATATATTTGGCCATTATTTTTTTTATTGACAATAACTCCACTACCATATCTCTTGTGTAAAACAACTCCACTTTGAAAAATATTTTTTTTTCCTAGCTATGTTGTTAAAAAAAATCAGAAATTCTCTGTAAAATTATACTTTTCTGAGCCGTATTCAATAAAATACAGGCGACCTTGATTTTTACCCTAATTTTTATTATCTTTTACGGGTTGGTGACTCTAATATCACTCATTAACGACAATATATCCGTTTTTGAAACGTTAAATGCCTCGCAACATTTATTCCAGGATTTCTATGGTGAATTTTAAGGAAAGTTTTTAAGTGTCCAATGTATACAGCCAGAAAAATAACATTATCAGTAATATAGTATTTTATGAACAGAGTAGAAAGTCCATTTTGTGACCTAAAAAGCAATTCATGTTTAACTGTTAATTCCAACTACATGGATATGCTACATCATGTGAATGATTTCAAATGGCGGTAATACAAAGGTCCGAATTGAAGTAGATATGTTCGTTTAATTAATCGTTCTGTTAAGCTTACACTGAGACGAGAAAAGACAAAATTATTGATGATATGCATATCAAAACGATTCTTATTTGAGGCAAAATTCTCCAATTTATATTTCATTTTAATGTAACACTTTTCGAGAATTTTGTAAATCAGAGAGTTCGATTTCTTATTCATTATGTTGTGCCATCTACGGTAATTTTTTCTAATAGTTCTTGTTACCTCCGCCAACGAAGTTTAAAGAAGGTTATGGTTACGCTCATGTTTGTGTTTGTTTGTGTGTATGTGTTTGTTTGTGAACAGTTTCCTGGCCACAATTTTGATTGTTTAGTAATGAAACTTGAAGGGATTAACTCTTATGCGAAAAGCTAGAAATAAATAGATTTTGAAGGTTAGGGTCAATGGTCCAGGTGACGGTGAAGAAAAATTTCCAATTCACGTAATCAGCCATAAGTTTGGACATCGTTGTTACAGAGACATCAAACTTAGTTCATATTTGAGTGTACGAGAATCTACGCCAATTGATACATATCAAGGTCAAATGTCAATGTCAAGGTCAAGCAAAAGGTCGATAAATGACCTAACGCGGCGGCGGCGTGCGCTTCACTAACCGCCGCTATATTTTTGTATAGATTTTCTATAATATAATTTGACCCTACATAAACATCCACGTATAGACACCAAACCATTACGAATAGACACGCAAATGTTATTGAAATATATAAGTAAATTACTACTTTCAATATCTTTATAATTAGATGTATAATTACAACCTTAATTGTAATCATGGATATGGTTTCAGTTGATATTCTAATTAAAACGGTAATCACATTATAAAACTGATTATCTTCTGGAGGCCCAAAACTCTTCAGTAAATACTCGGGCAAAACATTTATGCGATTTACAAATACCACAATGAATTCTATATTCTTTTTTTTTTGGGGGGGGGGGGGCGGGGGGGGGGAGGGGTGCTAGAAATATCCCCAATAAAGAATACTGAAGAATATTTGTATATATTCGAAGGATTTAATTGCAATAATACATGCTTTTCTTTTGTTTGATAAGTATATTAATAAAAGTGATAACGAATATTTGTATATATTCGAAGGAATTAATTGCAATAATACATGTTTTTCTTTCTTTTGATAAGTATATTTATATGGGTGATAACGAACAAAACAGTTGTTTTTAAAGGTACAGTAGTTTCATGTAACAAACATTTTTTTGTAGACAGGTAAAAACTGACATGGACAGATCTTCAGCTTACAAACTTAATATTTTCTAAGAAGCTGTTTGTAAGTCAAGTTGTTTCTAAGTCGAATTTTGTTCAACTTCGGCATAGGGTAGGCCTGCCCAGATTCCCATTCCTATGATTTCCAGTTAAAAAAGTCAGCAAATAGACCTATTTCATGTAAAATAAATATCAGGTTATTACAACTATATTTTTCTTACTGTATTAAATAATATAACATTGATTTTTTACTGTATTTTTTTACTTAATTCAGTATACTAAATTTTGATACAATAGCTGAAATCATGATTTCAGTTGGACTTGTGTTTGTATCTCTGAAGGTTTTTAAGTCGAATGTTTGTAAGTCAAATGCTTGTCAGGTGGGGAATCCTGGTGTATTTCCGAATGCTTGTCAGTCGAATATTCGTGAGTCGAATCCTTGTAAGTTGGGGAACCTTTGTGTTTTTCTGAATGTTTGGAAGTCGAATGTTTGTGAGTTGAATGCTTGTAAGTTGGGGAACCCTTGTGCATTTCCGAATGTTTGTAAGACGAATGATAGTAAGTCAAATGCTTGTAAGTTGGGGAATCATGGTGTATTTCCGAATGTTTGTAAGTCGAATGTTTGTGAGTCGATTGCTTGTAAGGTGGGGGATCCCTTGTGTATTTCCGAATGTTTGTAAGTCTAATGATAGTAAGTCGAATGCATGTAAGGTGGGGAACCCTGGTATATTTCCGAATGATTGTAAGTCGAATGCTTGTAAGTTGGGAAACCCTTGTGTATTTCCGAATGTTTGTAAGTCGAATGTTTGTGAGTTGAATGATTGAAAGGTGGGGAACCCTGGTGTACTTCCGAATGTTTGGAAGTTGAATGTTTGCGAGTCGAATGATTGAAATGTGGGGAACCCATCTGTATATATAGAACGTCATATATTCACATTTTTTTTTAAATGAATAAAGCTATCAAGGAAAATTAAGTGGCAACTAATACCAATATAAAACAGACAAGTAGACAAATATAACACGAATAATATATCTCAAAAACCATATGTTGTTATAAAGAAAGTGTTTTCTTTATTATTATTTCAAGTGATTAATATTTATTTATGCCATCAATAATATTATTTTCATCTAAAAGTAAAGAAACTCATCACTCACAGATATCCACCTACGTAGTCTATATTTATTTTCATATAAATTTTCTTGCATATCGTATGAGAGTCGAATAATAATTTATAGTCATATTGATTTTGCATGTGAATATCCTTTAAAAAAATATATATATCAACGGTAAGCGAACAGTATTATCATTACTTGCTAAGCTACAACCCTAGTTGTAAAAGCAGGTTGCCATAAGCCAGGGATTCCAACGGGGAAAATAGTCTAGTGAGGAAAGGAAACAAGGAAATAAGAAAAGTAATTAACAATTAAAATGAAATATTGTAATAACAGTAAAAACACTAAAATAAGTATTTCATATATAAACTATAAAAACTGTAACAAAATAAGAGGATCAGAAATAAGATATAATAGCGTGTCCAAGTGTACACTCAAGCAAGAGAACTCTAATCAATGAACAATAATGAAATATAATGTTTGTCAATGGAAGGATATAAAAAAAAAATTATCTATCATGTGGTAAAACCTATAAACTTCCAATATCTCTATCTTTGATTGGTGAATTAGTTTGATAAATTGTTCATAGCCAAAGTCTATGTTCTATGGTCTTACACTTCTTTGGTGTAGAGTTCTCTTGCTTGAGGGTTCCCTTCCCACACTATTATATCTTATTTATCTCCCACTTTTTTCTATAAAAGATTTGGTACTTTATATATGAATGACCTATTTTGATGTTGTTGTTGTTATTAAAATATTTTATTATGATTGTTTATTACCAATGTGCAGTTTATTTATTTCGTTTCCTCACTGGGCTATTTTTCCTTTTTGGAACCCTCGGATTAGGAGAATCCTGCTTTTCCCTCAAGGGTTGTAATTTACCTATTAATAATAATAATAATAATATTAGCTAATAATAATAATAATAATAATAATAATAATAATAATAATAATAATAATAATAATAATAATAATAATAATAATAATAATAATAATAATAATAATAATAATATCATCTTGGATAGCTGGGTTAGTTTGATAGAAAGTGTGAACTAGAATTAATGCCATAGCACCAAATGGACGAGGTTTTTCATATGGTTTTAGCTCATTTCCACATGTTTATTTCCCAAATTTCGCTTACATTCCCAACGTTATTCCAGCAAGAGCTACTGGTAATTATAGTCGATGACCTACATATCAACTTTAAATAATTCCTTTTGACATATCGTCATTTGCTGCCGGAAACTTGAAAAAAATATGGCGTTTATTTCA
>NC_090730.1:173775851-173788351 GCF_036898095.1 Palaemon carinicauda
GAGGAGGAGAGAGAGAGAGAGAGAGAGAAATTATATTCTCTCTAATATTTAATCTACAGTGAGGAGTTTTTTCCTACACGTTCCTTAATATGCAACAAAGAATCGGTATCTTTTTTTTTTAACCCTTTTTATGTCTTCATCCAGCGCAGCAAATATATCTGAATTATCCAAACATCGGCCCCGGCAGGGTTCAGGTAAATTCAGGGGAAACAAAAGAGCGAAGGGTGTCCAGATTGCCTCGTCTTTTTTTTTTCAAAATGTTTCGTTCGATGGTTTATATCGCTCAGGTCAATATCTAGTGATCTTACAGAAACTGAAATATGTGGAGCCATTTTCATTTATTTATTTATTTTTTTTTTTTTTTTTGTCTTTGAAAATGGAATTTCTAACTTTAGGTTATTGCTTAAAAAGACTATATTTTATAATTTAAATTGCTGCTATTTATTAATTTGTTTTTTTCAAATTTTTATGAAAAGGATATAATAGCAAAGTAGAAAATAGATGAAAAAATTTATCCAGCTTAGACAAAAAAAAAAGTAGAAAATAGACAAAAAAACAATTAATCCAGCTTAGAAAAACTGCTTTTAGACTTTACATAATTCACTCTAATACGCAAATAAAAAACATTGAAGAAAATAGAAACTTTTTTTTACAGAAAAAAGAAAACTTTTTTTTTCACACAAAAATTGAAAAACAATTTAATTTCACGCGCAGTTTTAAGAAAAACAAACTGTATCTGATTTTTGATTGATATTTTATTCAAATGAATTGCTTACTATTTTTTAGAAGTACTAAAAATAGAACAAAAAGTTCATTTTAGGCAAGGAAAATACAGAGTCGTGTCTGCAAATGATGAGAAAATGATAACAAAATGGTCTAAATACTAATGCAAGAGCACTTAATTCCCATAATGAAAATTTTATGACTTTAATTTTATTTCATTGGAAAGTTAGCCATATTTGCTCTCTCTCTCTCTCTCTCTCTCTCTCTCTCTCTCTCTCTCTTCATATATTCATTAATGTATTCATGTATGCCAGCGTCTTTGTGAATGCGTGTCCGTATGTGTATGGATGAAAGTATTTACCAATATCATCCATGGATACGTTAATATCTATTAAAATGTCCAAAGAAATGAAAAAACAAATGAACAGATAGTAAATTCAATGAAAGTCAACGGGTAACAACAAACTAGGTTAACAAGAAGTAACAAATTTACCAACTTCTTGAACTAACACCAATAGTTATATATATGCAACATGTTCCATCTTAATACATAGACAAGGGCCAAACTGAGAGAGAGAGAGAGAGAGAGAGAGAGAGAGAGAGAGAGAGAGAGAGAGAGGGGGGGGGGGGGTTGTAAAATACCACGCAAGCAGAAATTTTTTAGCAATTGATCTGGGGCTTCTAGGCTTGTGAATCAAGAGAACCTATAAATGGAACCTTTGTTTTTACCTTTATCCAAAACTTTTAAGAATTTTTTCTTTCATAATAGGAGACTATTTGTAAAATTCCTCTTGTTTTGCAGATTTATTTCCTCCTATAGGATATATAAGAATATTTTTTTATTGACGGTGAATTATAGATGGCTTTAGCAATTGATATAAAATTTTGTTAATTAATAAAGCTTACATGTAATATGTCTTTACGTATATTTAGCCGGTAGGGGTAAATCTCTCTCTCTCTCTCTCTCTCTCTCTCTCTCTCTCTATATATATATATATATATATGATATGTATATATGATATATATATAAATAAATATATGTATATTATATATATATAAATGTATATATATATATATATATATATACATATATATACTATGATATGTATATATGATATATATATATATATATATATAAATAAATATATGTATATTTATATATAAATGTAAATATATATATATATTTATATACATATATACTATATATATATGTATATAATATATATATATTAGTATATTCAAAATTTAAATTTTCCTTGTTGTTCTTTAGCATCTGAGCATCACGTTTCCCTGTGATTTTACGCATATATATATATATATATGTGTGTGTGTGTGTGTGTGTGTTTTATATATATATATATATATATGTATATATATATATATATATATGTATATATATATATATATATATATGTATATATATATGAATATATATATATATATATATTTATATATATATATGTATATATATATATATATATATATGTATATATATATATATATATGTGTGTATATATATATATATATATATTACATTTATATGGTTGTCATTGCATTTATATTGTTAACAATATATGTCATTAATGCATCAAGGGGAGAATTGGAAAATGATCATTACCCTAATAGAGATAACCATTGCAAGGCTCCTCAATTGCCCTTGATGATATTGTATGATATACTAGAAAATCAAAAGCACAGGTGAATGGAGGTTTATTCAACAAGATAATCCAGATAATGCATTTGATCCCAGGTGAATACCAATACAATTCTAGTTTTTCCCATCATTATTCCTCATATATATCTATATATCTTTTACGATTAGTTTATTGTTTCGTCTATTTACTTCCTCATTCGTGTGTACTACTATGAGATTCAGGGCCTCTGTAACACAGTTTTTTGGACTTTGCTCCCTCATCAATGCATCGGATGTAGCTGAAAGTTGACATATGTATATTTTACAACCACACACAAATTTTGTCAGCATAATCAATAACCTAAAACCCGATAGTTTTAATATTTATAGAGTAAAAATGATATAGCCGACGCCATGGGCAGTGATAACGAGCCAAGAGTCGAAAACATTCATTACGTAAGCAATGTAAACACCTTTTGACAAAATTTTTCCCCGCCCATCCACCAGACACCCATTCACCTTGTTCCATCTGCTCTGAAACCCATAACAGTCAAGAATGGCTAACAGAATTTGGAATTGCCCCCCGTGGTTGCAAAACTGCATTTGTCTTACGACTTGTAACTTTATACAGTCAAGAGAAAGCCCGTGGCCATATTTACTGTAGCCTGAATAGATAATTATTCAGTTTCTAGTTTAAATCCAATGTTTTATGGTCTGATTTGTATTTAGAGCAACATGATTATAATACTTGTAATGTCATTCAGGCTTTTGAACATTTCCATTAACTATTCACTTTGCCACCAAGAGAGAGAGAAAGAGAGAGATTGTATGTAAAACAGTCTTGATATAAACTATTTTGTTAAAATAAGAATTTTTGTGCTAAAACTCTCCATCAGACCAACGGATCATCCGATATAATTTGTTTTCTTCTTCTTAGGCCGTACGACCGTTTTGGCTATGTTTTGGGCATGACTGCATTTTGTAAATAAATCATGAATAGTTTTATGAGTTTTATTTGTACATCTAATGGGAATTTATAGAAGTAAAAGTGAACGTAATTCATTTATCCTTCAAAATAATTGCTACATGTAACCAAACAAATAGTAGTAAAGATGATAATGCAAATGAAGGAAAGATACCATACTTTATCTTTAGCTTCAACATCGGCAATAACATACCCAGTTGCCATAATTTGTCAGCTTAATGAAATAACCTATCATCTAATGTTTAAACTTAATTTCTGAGGAGGCCATGGCTTATTGTACAGTGAAAAAACATGACAAAGACTTTATGAATGGCGGAACGATACATAAATGGGGTGGGGGTATCTGTGCTAGCCTAGTAATACTACTGTAGCAGTAGTTGCCCGCAACAGTAGTATACATGAATTAAACGTTTGGGCCAAACTGCTGGGGATCCTTGAGGATCATTTAGCACTTCTTACAACTACTCGAGAAAATTAGTTTTTTATAGCCAGAATTTAAATATTCTGATCCCATGATAGCCTTTAGTGGTATCCTGAATTTATATCGAGGCCAAAGTGGGTGGAGCCTCATGAAGGTCATCATTCTGACGATAATTATTGGTGAAGGTTTAAAGCCAAAATAAGGTACCGGCTATTTTTTTTTTCTTTACAGTAAATAGGTAGGTAGATAGACAATAAA
This sequence comes from Palaemon carinicauda, assembly GCF_036898095.1. Classification (NCBI taxonomy): domain Eukaryota; kingdom Metazoa; phylum Arthropoda; class Malacostraca; order Decapoda; family Palaemonidae; genus Palaemon; species Palaemon carinicauda. The sequence continues at coordinate 173,779,872 of NC_090730.1, forward strand.
TAAAAATTGCTTGACATTGAATATAGCAGTTATCAAATCAAGCTTGTCTACTGCGTTTTTGAAAATTACCAACTATTCCCTACACCTTGTCAATCTGATTGTGACCTATAAAGTAGACTGTAATTTCTTAGGAAACTTATTTTTGGGAGTTAGACTAATAATCGAAGTGTTTTTGTATCCATTAACATATTTTTTTTGGTTTGTTCATTATGAAAATTATCAGTGGAGAGGTTTCAGAGTTCATAAAGGTGTACTGCTTTGCTTTTATTTAAAACTTTTGTGTCATTTTTTGGCAGAGGTAATAGCCTTCGTTACGTATAGCCAATCATCGATCGAGAGAAAGAGGGAAGAAATGCCGTCATAAGTTACGTAACAAGTGCGTTCGAAACCTTTTCTCTGAGTAAGTTGGCCCGTCTTCAAAAAACGTCACTTTTACCTTATAAGTACCAAATTTATTCAACCTACGTAATACAGAATATAGTCAAAATTTATGTGTAGATATAATGTGTATTCTGAAGAAGCGTTATATTTATGAAGTTCATAGATAAAAAAATTATTGCGAAAAAAACCGTGTTACAGAGGCCCTGAATCTTATAGTAGTGTTTGAATTATTTTTATAAAGAAAAAACTTTAAAGATTGTAAATCTTTTTATGACACAGGGTTGAGTTCAACCCAACGATTTCTCTATGGAAAAAGAACGATACTATCAAGGTTTCATGTAGTATACCTTTATAAGCATTATCCTTCTTCCTTCTGGGATTTGACTAAATAAATGCATAGTTTTGTACGGTTGTTGGATAAACAGACATTTCCAAATAAAGGAAAAAGTATCTTTTTTTGTTAGAGGTTAGGGGGAAGGCATTATACGCCGCATAATCTTGGGGATTAATAAGGAAAATAAAACATTTTAAGGAAAAAATATTTTACCATAGGAGAATTATAACATATTTAAATTTGAAGAGAGGAAAAAGTATAAAATATCAAGGATGTTAAAGTTATTTTTTTTCCATTGGAAAGGAGGAGTGTACTTATTCATTTCCCTATAACAGAGCTATTATTCATTCAAGTTCCTTTTCTAAGCACATGTACAACTTCACATTCATCATCATCATCTCCTATGCTATGTTAGATTTCGCCAATCGTCTCTATGTTGAGCTTTTAAATAGATACTTTTCAATCCATCCTTTATTTTAAGCTTTATAGTCCTCAGCCATGTAGGGCCTGGCTCTTACAACCTCCCTTAGTGCCTTGTGGAGACGAGATTTAAATTTGTGTGAACTAATCTCTCTTGGGGAGTGCAAAGAGCATGCCCAAACCATTTCCATCTACACCTCACCATGATCTCGTCCATATAAGGCAGTCGAATAATCTTTCTTATAATATCATTGTTACTCCTTCATGTTACGGAAATCTAATTCACCACTTTATGCATTCAACTATTTTGTTATATTCTAAAGTAATTTATTATATACGAGAGTTATGCAGAGAAATTTGAGAAATACTACATTATAAAGCTTGGTAGAATTTATTCATGGCATCGAACATGTATTAAAGTTATTTTTTTATTGGAATGAAAGATTAAATACCTATACTGTACATTTACTTATAAGAGATTCAACACTTATTTTACTATCTTTTCTAAGCTTATGTACAACTTCATGTAAAGATAATCTAAATCACCACTACATGTATTTCAGTTGTTTGTTTAATTCTATCCTGATTTATTTTCTACAAGGGTCATAGAGAGAAAATAAGAGAAATACTTCATTATAAAGCCAAGGCATAATTTAGTCAACCCATGAGACATGTATTAAAATATATATATATATACTATATATATATATAATGTAGTAATATATACATATATATATTATATATATATATATTATTGGAAGGGAACACTACTTATACTGTAAATTTACCTATAAGAGATTCATTACGTATTTAATTATCTTTTCTAAGCTTATATACCACTTAAAGTTACGAAAATATAATTCACCATTTAATGTATTTCATTGTTTTTGTTTAATGATAAATTGATTAATTTTGAACGATATCATAAAGAGAATTTAGAGAAATACTTCATTATGAAGCCAGGGCAGAATTTAGTCAAGCCATCAGACATCTATATCATGGCAGTAAACAGGCAATAAACCTTCCAAATTCACTTTGAAAACTTCCCTTGTGAATCACGGTCTCCGGCACCACAAAATTATTAATCATGCTCATACTCGGCTCCTTGATGGTACCTGATTACATCCCGTCACAGATTTGGACATCCTGAAGAGGTTCCTGCAGAAGGGATCCTCTCCTCTCTGACAGAAAATTAATTTGGAGATCCTCATTATGTCACTCTTTTTTTATGGAGTCGGTGTGGCATATTCTTTGTAAAATTTCTCATTTTATTCCACTCCATTTTTTTTCCCTATGAGTCTCGGACTCGGAATGTAATATTTTAAATTATATTTTCCTTTTTCTTTTCCTGCCAACGCATGTTCACCCCCATTTTTTTCACCACTCTTCAAATTTACACGTTACAATGCACCTAAATATAAAGGTTATACCACACTAAGTTTGCTTGGTGCGCTGCACTTAATTTACACAATACACTGCAGGAAATGTACACGTCAAACTGTACTGAATTGAAACATTACACTGCACTAAATTTACACGTTAACACTGTGCTGAATTTAAACATTACACTGCACTGAATTCAAATATTACACTGCACTGAATTTACACATTACACCGTACTAAGTTTACGCGTCACACTGCACTGAATTCAGTCATTATTCTGCACTTAATTTACACGTTACTCTTCCGTAAATTTACACGTTACACTGCACTGAATTCAAACGTTATACTGCACTAAATTTATTACGTTACACTGTCCTAAGTTTACACTTTACACTGCGATGAATTCAAACTAAAACACGCAAATTGATTGGTTAATCACTTGATCAAAATTACTTTCTTATTGCTATACACCACCAGGTTATAAAACTGCTATACAGGAAAATGGCTCTTCATAGAACAAAATTAACTGATAACTTCTCCCTATACTAGTCTAACCTTACTTACTTTTTTATATGTCACTATTTCATAAATTAAAGCTATTTATAACAAAAGAAAATAATCTACCTGTTATTAATCATAACATTTAACCAGGCCAAGTAATCATCTTATGAAAAAAATAAAGTGAATACTGGCTACTCACAGGTCTGGTAATTGCTTGGACCTCGTATACACTGACTCCCCTGGCGTTATAACTAGTAAGGTTGGTTCTCCAGTCGGGACTTCTGATCATGCCTTGATTTCATTATTAGTGAAGACTGAGCAGCCTGTCCCTGATATATCATATTCTTGTAAAATTTATATAGTGAAATCCCCAAGCAGACTGGGAATGGGATTTTTGCATGATCTTTTGTGCTTGAATTGGTCACAATTATATAATAGGTGTAGATCCTGTTGTCCCTTTGAACTGAGAATTTAGTCAACATAATTGATAGGCGTATCCCCTTCTCGTGTGCTAAGGTACCGAATGAAGGACAAACCGTGGTTCAATGATGATTGTAGACGTGCTTATTTGGAGAAGCAGGACAGGCCTATCACCTTTGGAAGGGTAACAGATCAGATTTGACCTGGAACAACTATACTCAGCTTCGAGCTTTTGCTCAGAGTTTTATGCCTCTCAACTGAAAAAGGAGTACAAATTTAATCATAAAAGAAACCCCTCTCTGGTACAACTCAGGAACATAAATGGTGGGTCTACCCTTAAATCTGCACTCTTTGGTGGTAGATGCAACAGTTCCTCCTTTTACTTAAACCAGATGGCTCAGTCACTCACTGTCCAAAGGAAAAAGGCAACCCTTTTGGCTGATGTTTTTGACAGTAAACAGAGTAATGAAAAACTTGAACTTCCTCATTCCTGTTTTCCTGAGGCTAAACTAACTAGTTTAGCTTTTCGATCTCGTGAGATTAAAGCTTTGTTGTTGGACCTTGATGCTTATGGAGGTGTAGACCCTAATGGTATTTTTCCTTTGTTTTTTATAAAGACAGCAGATTTCTTAGCTCCAAAGTTATCTGTTATTTTACGCAAGTTAGCAAGAAGAGGAGCTTTTAGCACTTGTTGGAGAATTGGTAATGTTACTCCTCTATGTAAATGTGTTTGTGGTAGCTCAAGTCCCACTGATTACCGCCCAATTTCCATAACTCCCATATTATCTAAAGTTTTTGAACGTCTTCTGGCAAAACGTCTTAATAGGTTTGCTGAAGGTAATCATCTATTCCCTAGTTTGCAATTTGGTTTTCGGAAAGGCCTTGGAGCATGTGATGCCCTTCTTACAATCTCCAATGCAGTACAGAAATCCCTTGATTGTGGTCGGGAAGTTCGTATGATTGGCCTTGATTTTAGTGCTGCCTTTGACCGTGTTAATCATGAGGCCCTTGTTTTCAAACTGAAACAGTTGGGAGTGGGTGGGTCGTTTCTTAGCATTATTATTGATTTTTTAAGTAATAGATCTCAAAGAGTTGTTGTTGATGGGCACCATAGTGATTATAGGAATGTGATATCTGGTGTTCCACAGGGTAGTGTTCTAGGCCCATTACTTTTCATACTATATACACATGACATGTGGTTTGGCCTAGAAAACAAGCTTGTTGCATATGCAGATGATGCTACTCTCTTTGCATCAATTCCATCCCCTGAATGTAGATCTGGTGTTGGTGAATCCCTTAATAGAGATTTAGCTAGAATTAGTGCATGGTGCAAATTATGGGGTATGAAGTTGAATCCTAACAAAACTCAAAGTATGATTGTAAGTAGGTCAAGGACGGTGGTTCCTCAACATCCGGATCTCAGTATTGATAATGTTTCTTTAAATATGTATGACTCTTTCAAAATTTTAGGTGTGATTCTCGACAGTAAATTTACTTTTGAGAAACATATAAGGTCTGTGTCTTCTTCAATTGCACAAAAAATTGGCTTATTGAGAAAGTCTTTCAAGATATTCGGTGATCAATCTATTCTGAAGAAGTGTTTTAATTCTTTTATTCTACCTTGTTTTGAGTATTGTTCTCCGGTCTGGTCTTCAGCTGCTGATTCTCATCTTAATTTGTTGGACAGAAACTTACGGTCTATTAAATTTCTTATTCCTGATCTAGATATTAATCTCTGGCACCGTCGATCAATTAGTTCATTATGCATGTTGCATAAGATTTTTCATAACTCTGACCATCCTTTACATTCAGATCTCCCTGGACAATTCTATCCTGTTCGTAATACTAGGCAGGCAGTTAATTCTAATAGCCAGGCCTTCTCCATCATAAGACTCAATACTACGCAGTACTCTAGAAGTTTTATTCCAGCTGTTACCAAGTTGTGGAATGATCTTCCTAATCGGGTTGTTGAATCAGTAGAACTTCAAAAGTTCAAAGTTGGAGCAAATGCTTTTTTGTTGACCAGACGGACATGAGTCTTTTTATAAATTATATATGACATTTTTGTTGTTGACGTTGTTAATAGTTTATATATGATATATCTCTTTTGACATTACTTTTTTTAGAATGATTTATTGTTAATTTGTTTTCTTCAGTTATTTATTTCCTTATTTCCTTTCCTCACTGGGCTATTTTTCCCTATTGGAGCCCCTGGGCTTATAGCATCTTGCTTTTCCAATTAGGGTTGTAGCTTGGATAGTAATAATAATAATAATAATTACTTAAAACATCTGACTTTCGATATCAGGATGCCACAGAACTTCAAATCATTCATTCATTCTCCACTTAGAACTTTTGGCATAATTCGAATCCAAAGATCTTAGCCCTGCATGCGAGAAGGGTTGTCAGGTGCTAACAGAGAGGCTAAATGAATGCAAGTAGAGTTCATTCAACAGATAATGAGCTTATATATAAGTAGTTGAGAGCAACAATGTCGTAAAAAATCTAACTATCTGAAACCTTCGATGGCAAGATTAAATAGGTTCTTCTATTATCAGTGCGGGAGAGATCGGCAAATGAAAGAGCAAGGGCATTACAGTGTATGAGCGTGTATGAAACACGTTTAAAGATTTAAAGGATGCTCATGAATGGCAGAGCCAAGGGACAATGGCATTGCCCTATAAAGAAGGACAATGTCCTAGAGATTGACCATATATACTTATGATCAATACCAAAGCCCACTCTCCAACCAAGCTAGGACTAATTAGAGCCAGTTAATGGCTCCTGATAACTCAGTAGATAGACCTATATGCTCGCCCAATCCCGCCATCCTTATCTCAGTTGAAATGGAATAAAAATTCAATAAGTAATATCATGATCAACTGTATTAATGTATAAAGTTTCGGTGGAAAATCTTTCAGGTGTTGAAATTCTCTTGTTGTTTTCGTTTTCCTTTACACTCAGATCCCCATTTTAACTTTGATTGCTGTCGGAGCCTTGTGGGATTTGCAAACAGACCTCGTCAATTTCAACTTTTGCTGAAGGGGAAATGCTTTCCGGAGTTTTTAAATGCATAACTCAAGACACAGAATGAAAATCGGAGAATTTTTCGCACCGTTGAACATTTTTCTTGGGGGAAATGTTTTTAAAATTTAGAGATTTTTAATCTTTGCAGGTGAAAAACCGTGTGTCACGATACAAGTAAAACGCAATATTAAGGTTTAAAGGCCCTTCATGAAAGGCAAGGGACAATAACATTGTCCTATCAAGCAGGACAATGCCCTAGAGAATGACCATATTATTATCCTTACTATTACTACTATCTAAGCTACAACCCTAGTTTGTAGATCAAGAAGCTAGAAGCCCAAGGGCTCCAACAGGGAAAAATAGATCAGTGAGGAAAGGAATAACAAAATAAATAAATGATATAAGAAGTAATGAGAAATTAAACTAAAATATTTAAAAAAAAACATTAACAACATTGAAACAGAAACTTGATATATACACTAAAAAAGGACTTGTATACGGCTGTTCAGCATAAGAACATTTGCTGCAAGTCTGAACTTTCGAAGTTCTACTGATTCAACTACAGCAGGGATAAATGATGTAGAAAGCCTGACTATTAGAATTAACTGCATACCTGGTATTATGTAAATATGTATATATATATATATATATATATATATATGATCAGCCCACAAAGCCCTCTCTCCACCCCATCTAGGACCAAGGGAGGGCCAGGCAATGGCTGCTGATGACTAAGTAGGTAGTAACAAGGCTGATGAGGTTACAGCCACTACAAGAATTAACGATGTTCGAGCGGGGAATCGAACCCCAATGAGGCGATCACCGGTCAGGGACGTTACAACATAGACCACCACAACCTACATTCAGGTACAAAAAGGATAATGCATACCTTATATAGTTTTTTTATTTTTTTTTTTTTTTTGGCATCGGTTAGCAAATGAAAATAGATAATATTAGTGTTACCATAAAAATAACTAAGAACACTTATGTAATTTTTCCACTTACCAACCTAAAATCTCATCACTGTTCATATTGCATTCACAGCTTATGTCATTTGTATCAATATGATTAGGATTTTAACAGTATATCATTAATCAAAAGAATAATTTCTTACCATAGATCTTCACAAAGTCTTGATACAGCCAAGTTTGCAGTCTTTAAGTAGCAATTAAATAGGTTTTTATGTTTTTTATCAAGTTATTCAGTGATCATATTTAGCTTAGTAAGCATTAATGGAATAATTATAATTGTTTTTGTGAAAAAAAAAACTATCTTGCATATGATGGCCCAACAACTTTTAAACAATATCATTTCTTCTGGTATCCCTCATGAAGGAAATTTTGTTTGACTGTAAGGATGTATCATTAAAAGGGTTAATAATCTCTCTCTCTCTCTCTCTCTCTCTCTCTCTCTCATGTATGGACATTGAAGTTTTGAATTGTCAATCATTATTAAACCTAACATTGCATTCCAATGTCCAGATAATTTTTTTTTTTGGGGGGGGGGATGAATCATCTGCCCTTCTCAAATTACATGAGTTACCTGCTATACTTTCAATACGTTTAACAACATCAGTCTACATTGTCCTTTGCATTTATTACCAATGCAATATAGATACAGCTTCTACCATTAATTCCATCTATTTCATCTTTTTAATTGCTTCCCTGCTTTACGGAGACGAACATACTAATGAAATATTCATTATAATTACATCAAATAGAAATTTCTATCGATGAAACCCCGCTGCAACCCTATTTTATCAGTTGAACCAAGAGGGATATTGCCTTGTCTCGTATGGCAATGTGCAGTAATCGTTTGGAGCCAGGTGGAGTTCAACGTTGGTCAGTGGGGACCAATGTGAATGACTGGCTATTGTGGAAAGGGATATGACATGTTTTTCGTTTACAAATGAAAATACGTTTAACCTTATGAGAGGATGTGGACAATTAGATGTTTTGTTTTGTGTATATATATATATATATATATATTATATGTGTGTGTTTATATAAATGAA
>NC_090730.1:173803351-173805851 GCF_036898095.1 Palaemon carinicauda
CTCTCTCTCTCAATGTTATTTACTTATAAAATCCTTGGCATCATATACTTTTATATAAGTAATCTCATCATCATCATCTCCTCCTACGCCCATTGACGCAAAGGACCTCGATTAGATTCCGCCAGACGTCTCTATCTTGAGCTTTTAATTCAATACTTCTCCATTTATCACCTCCTACTCCGCGCTTCATAGTCCTCTCCTAGTGCCTTGTGGAGCCCAACTGAACGTTTGTGAACTAATTATATGATAACGTCCCTGACTGGTGATCTCCAGACTGGGGTTCAAGACCCGCTCAAACTCGTTAGTTCCTTTGGTCGCTGCAATCTCACCATCCCTTTGGCCTAAGGATTGTGGGTTTGGAATAGTCAATAAATCTATCTGTTGAGTCATCAGCAGTCATTGCCTGGCTCTCCTTAGTCCTAGCTTGGGTGTAAAGGGGCTTGAGTATTGATCATATGTAATTTGCTCAATCTCTTGATCATTGTCCTGTTTGATAGGGCAATGTCACTGTCCCTTGCCTCTGTCATTCATGAGGGGCCTTTAAAACTTTTAGCACTACATAAGCACCCATTGACTTTTATGATGATTTTTTTATTGTCTCTCATAGTATTATAATGTTGTTTTTGTTGTTGTCTTTTAAACTGAGGGATAAACATTGTTCGTGATATACTCAGGGTTGCCAGGTTTTCTAAATGAGAAAAGGACAACTTCTTATCAACTGCCGCTTTAAAAGCCCAACCAATTAGTAGAAAAAGGTCAGAAAATACAGTAGTATTTAAGGTCCACATTTTTTTTTCATGATTAAAGGCCAACCAATTTGAAAAAAAAAAGGCCAAATGTGAGGGAGGTTTTTTTGGCCTGAAAAAAGGCTAACCTTGCAACCCTGATCTGCACATTGAAAATTGAAATGTATTTAGTAGTTTTGTAAGAAGATAAAACATATCAAAATCATCGATGGATGTCAAATTCAGTCACCATGACAGGTATTTAAAAGTTGGTCAGGTCTAAAAATATATTTAAGTCCCTGACGCATATTTGCCACCAGTTATTTTTAGGTTACAGCGTGCTACCAAAAGTCAATTGTTTTGTAATCCGGCAATCCTTAATACTATTAAAACAAAGAGGGAAAAAAGAGATAGCTGTCAGGGGATTTTAGTTTTTTTCTGAATTTAGCTCTGAGGCAGTTGATTTTCTTTTCTATTTTTAATTTATATATGGCTTATGTTAGTTAATGTAATTTGTATGAAAATTTATTAGAATTTTTCCTTTTGGTTTATAGTTTAGGTTAAATTTTCCAACATATGTCTCTTTTTAGTAAAAAAAAAAATAAAAATAATAATGATAATAATAATAATAATAATAATAATAATAATAATAATAATAATAATAATAATAATAATAATAATAATAACAATAATGTCAGTGTAGGTTTCATTAAATAGTTCTCATGTAACAAGTGTGATATTTAAGGCATAAATACAAAAGTCTACGAGTTTATTAGAAAGGAACAAATGTGAAAATCCCAACGTCAAAACAGAGCTACCTATTACAGGAATGTATTTTCAAGACTATGAATAACTGCTATATTACCGAACTGCTGTTATAACAATAGATTTTTCCTGTTTTTAACCTTCAGTAGAAAATTTTAAGAAATGCTTTGTAAAGCATACTCATAATGTATAAGTAAAACAAAAATTAAAAAAAAATGCGTAAAAATTTGCAACATTGTTCCACATTAATCTACAGAAAAATATCGATTTGATAATGCTGCTAAACATTGATTATAATATCACACAGGTAATTTCCCTTACCGTTTCATAATTAACACATTTTCAAGTCATATTAGCTCACTTTGATCTTTCCGACACACGAATTGCCCATTTCCTTCATGAAATTGCCATGAGATGATCAATCGGCGAGCATCTTGCCATGAATAACCAACTGCCTCGTGAAATATGATATTCGAGGCGCTATTGTTGGAGGAAATGATTATTTGATGGTTACCCGCACGTTGTGTGAACTTGGGAATTAATCATTACAACATGTAATGAGTATAATGAGCAATACTATGAATAATTTCTATTGACAATATTTCCTTTTACCTTCCTGGAAACATTCTAATTGTTATTACAACAACAACAACAACAACAACAAATGAAGCCGTTTCAAGTTCACCGCAGGACAAAGATCTTAGACATGTTTTTAATTATGTCTAGGGTTTAGCTAGTTTTCATCACCCACACTGGCCAGAGAGGATTGGTGATGGTGGGAGACTGTTTGTGTGATCACTCACTGCAAAGCAAATTACAACATCAACAACAAATGCAGTCGTTTTTTGTCCATAGCAGGACAAAGGCCTCAGACATGTATTTATTCCTGTCTAGGGTTCGGTCAGATCTCACCACCGCGCTATCCAGAGAGAATTGGTGAATGGGGGAAACTTTTTTCTTATCGCTGACTGCAAACCAACCTAGTATGGGTGTCCCTGCTTAGTACAGCT
>NC_090730.1:173810851-173820851 GCF_036898095.1 Palaemon carinicauda
TTTTTTTATTTTTTTATGCAAATATAAGATGCAATTAGTTTTCTATCCATAGGCAATTGAAAACAAAGTCAATTTATACCAGCGCATAGGGACAATGCTCAGAGCACTGTCAAGATTAACCTCCAAGTATTATCGTGAAAGAGATTTTAAGGTTAGCTATCTGAAGCTCCCTCTCCTTAAGACAATAATCTCCAGGCAATGATCTCAAGACGGCAATCTTCAGAGGAAAGACACAAGTGAATGAATCACCTCTCATTCACCTCGAGATTTTCATTGCTGAGTTTTAGGAGCTCCCCAAATATCAAAATATTATCTTTGATGAAAGTTCTTCATTCTCTCATTATTACTTTGTGTAGGTTCCATCATTTTAATGTTTTTTTAGTAATAATAATAATAATAATAATAATAATAATAATAATAATAATAATAATAAAAATAATAGAAATAATAATAATAATAATAATAATAATAATGATAATATCGTTAACGCTAACTCTAACTCTAACGATAACGATAACGATAACGATAAGGATAAGGAAATTTATAGTAATAATAATAATAATAATAATAATAATAATAATATCAACAACAACAACAACAATGATAATAATAATAATAATGATAATAATAATAATAATAATAATAATAATAATATAATAATAATAATAATAATAATAATAATGATGATATTAATAATAATAATGATGATAATAATAACAACCATTCACAATGTAACACTATAGAAAATATATAAAAAAATCATTTCACCATCCAAGTCCCCACCATATCATAGCATGATACCCTAAGAGCCCTTGATATCTGATAACCCACCACCTAATACCGTATGCTCAACCACATCCTACATACGGCAATTTGCATGAGTTCGAGGTGCAAATGACGTCAGATGTTGCGCGAGGTAATATCACCTTTGATGTACACAGGGAACTTCAAAGGCCCTCGGCCCTCTGCACGCAAATGGACCCTGATGTGCTTGGGTGTTATTATTTCAAGGAAAATAGTGGATGATATCATTTCAAGGTTATACTGGGAGAGATTGGCTTGGTTTAGTATGGGCTCGGGACAAAAATGGGAGTGGAGAGGAGTGGGTGGTATAAATTAGGGGATGGAAGAGAGAGAGAGAGAGAGAGAGAGAGAGAGAGAGAGAGAATATATACATATATATATATATATATATATGTATATATATATATATATATATATATATATATATATATATACTGTAAAATATGTAATGTCTATATATATATATATATATATGTATATATATGTGTGTATATATATATATATATATACATATATATATACATATATATATATTTATATATATATATATATATATATACATATATATATATATACATATATATATATATTTATATATATATATTTATATATATATATATATATATATATTTATATATGTGTGTATATATATATATATATATATGTATATATATATATATATATGTATATAACGGATTTTGAGCGAAGCGAAAAATCTATTTTTGGGTGAGATGGCCATGTCGTCCTGATGGAAGTTCCTATAGGGTAGCTTCCTAGGGTATATTACAACTACGGCGATATTCCCAGAGAATTTACCTTAAGGTACCAGAATTCTAACTCCTGGAGCGAGTATCCCTCGTGAAAGGGATATCGCGACATATCAGAGGACGTATTCTAGACACGTCACATGGCAATCTACGACCTGAACAGAGATTCGTCTCGTAGGAGGGAGATTGACGAGATACGAATTCGGGAAAGAAAAAGGGGAGCCGCTCCCAAGGCTTCCCTATCCCCCGATTCGTATGCGTGCCTGGCGCCAATCCTGGCGCCATCTGTATTCCTTGTAGCGTACACGAGGTGCTACAGATACTGTATGTAGGGAGGGGTCCTACAGCCCTTTCTTAGAAAGGCAAGGGCGGGTCCATCAGGACGACATGGCCATCTCACCCAAAAATAGATTTTTCGCTTCGCTCAAAATCCGTTTTTTGGGCTCAAGCCATGTCGTCCTGATGGAAGTGTACCAGAGCATTACTGTATCTGTGGATTCTCAGAACGTGCCGTACTCCCCGGAGGTAATTTTTTTTTTTTCCCGGTCGACTAGACCTAGAGACCTAAGATGTTACCGTTATACATCTTTTCAACTAACTATAAACTATGTTAGAGCTTCCTGCCCCCTACAGGGAAGAGTCCTACTAGACTCTGGAAAAGTCTCGAAGAGTACATATATCTATGTACGAATACCAGGCAAGCTAATATAGTGGTCTCGCCCTATATTAAGTAAAGCATAGTTTGTAAAGGACCACTGCGTCAATATGAAATATCGACCAGTTTTCCGCACAATACTTGTATTGGACAAAGGTTTTATATCCGCATAGGAGGAAAACCAATGCAACATAGCTTGCATAAAGGAACAATTCTATTAGAATTATCCCAGATAAGGTACATAGAATGAATGCTCAATTATACCAGTAAATTGACACAGGTGAAGGAGACGCAAGGTTCTCAAGAACCAGATTATTGACAGGCAATAAATAGACAGGTTAACCACAATTATATATATATATATATATATATATATATATAAGAAGAGGATAACCCAAAACTTTAAGCATAAGTATGATAGTAAACAGGGCTTGTTTGTCTGAAAGAAAAACATTAGATGCCACTTTTAAGATACCGAGGTATCAAAGTCATAAAAGCCTGTATTACAAATCAATGACATTAGCGTTAGAAACGCTCGGCACACATGTCTGCACTTATGCTAGGTTCACCTTCGGAAATGGAACAGTCTGGATGGGCAACACAGTGCCCTCACTTAGTTTGTAGTACAGTATGTAACTACACACTCACCCTGGAATTAATCGTCCCAATTAAGACCACTGTTCCTCGCAGAGTTAAACAGTAGGGTTAACACCGCGACCCACTGCTACCACAGATCTCTTTTAGTTCCTCTACTTGCTTCGCATAGTGGCGAAAGAACACTCTGGAAGACTTCCAGCCAGTGTATGAACGGAGATGTTCAAAATCCATGCAATTAAAGAAATTTAAGAATGAGGCAACTTTCCTCGGATCGTGACCTGCGGGTGTATTGTCAGGATCCGCTCTGCGAATAAAATATGTGATTTTCGCTCTGAGTTGATTCAGAGATAAATTTGAGCCTGATGTTTCTACCCTGAATAGTTGACCACCCTTGAAGTCTGAAGTTCTATGAAGATAGACCTTTAGGCATTCTACTGGACATAGAGATGCATCTTCTTTCAGAGGGCAGATTCTCCAGGGACCCCACCTGTTGGTGGGTAACTCATTCTTGGCGAGAAACGTAGGATCCGGAAACAGGTTCAGTTCTTCCCCATCCAGGAACTGAACACGACCTGCCTCTCTCGAGAGGCTACAATCTCACTAACCCTGGCCCCGGACGCGAGTGCAAATTAGGAAAATAACTTTTTGTGTCAAATCCTTTAACGCACATTCTTCATTGCTCAACAGAGAAGCGAAATGAAGAACTTGTCTAAAGACCATGAAATGGGCTTTGGAGGTGCTGAAGGTCTGAGCCTAGCACATGCTTTCGGGACTTTATTAAAGATCTCGTTACCTAGGTCGACCTGGAAGGCATATAGAATGGGTCTTGTCAAAGCAGACTTACACGCTGAAATCGTGTTCGCTGCCAACCCTTGACCATGGAGGTGGGGAAAAAAGATAAGCAGAAGTCTGTCAAGATCTCCTGCGGAATCTTCGCCTTGACAAAAGGCCACCCATTTTCTCCAAGATGACTCATATTGCCTTCTAGTAGATTTGCATTTATATTCCTCAATGAAGTCTATACTGGCTTTCGAAATCCCGAAACGCTTTCTCACCTCTAGGGAGAGAAAATCATGAACTGCAGGGTCCGGGTTTTCTGTAATGAAGCGCAGACAGTTGACTTCTGGACTCGCTGGGTCAGAACTGGATCTGGTAGTGGTACAAACTTCAGCTACAGTTCCAATGCCAGGAGGAACCACACGCTGTTCGGCCACTTGTGGGCCACTATTGCCGCTACCCTTTGAAGGATCTCAGTTTGTTGAGGACCCTCAACAGAAGGTTGTGAGGAGGGAACAGATAAATCTTGGACCATCTGTTCCAGTCGAGGGACATCGCGTCCACTGCTTCCGCTAAGGGGTCCTCGTACGGGGCACGTACAGGGGCAACTTCTTGTTGTCTTTCGTCGCAAAGAGGTCTATCTGCAGTTCTGGGACTGATTCAGAATGAAGGAGAATGATCCTGCGTCTAAGGACCATTCCGACTCTATCGGTGTGAACCTGGATAGAGCGTCCGCTGTCACATTGCGGACTCCTTGAAGGTGAACTGCCGACAGGTACCACTTCTTCTTTTCCGCCAATCGGAAGACGGCCAACATCACCTGGTTGAGAGGTGGTGACCTCGATCCTTGTCGATTCAAGTATCTTACAACTACCTCGCTGTCTATTACCACTTTATGTGGAACGAATGACGCGGGGAGACTTTCTTTAAGGTAAGGAGCACTGCCCTAGCTTCTAGAAAGTTTTATGAGAAAGGTCTTGAATAGCCTGGACCAAGTCCCCTGGACTTTTTTCCGATGAGAGTGACCTCCCCATCCCTCCTTTGAGGCGTCTGAGTGAATCGTCACCGACGGGGGAGGTGGCTGAAGAAGAACCTGACTTCTTTAGATGTCTGGCTTAGGACCAAGGCCTGAGAAGAGTACTTAGCCGAAGCGGCTGGTCTTCTCAGATCTCTTCACGCGTTTGATGCATAACTTCTCCAAACTCCGATTGCATCCTTTAGCTGTGCTCTTAGCACTGGGTCTGTCACCAAAGCAAACTGGAGAGAGTGCAGTACTCTCTCCTGCTCGTGTCTTGATATCCTTTCGGAATCTTGAAGTCTCTTGACAGAACCCGCTATCTCCTTCCTTTTCTTCGCTGGGGTGGAGAAACGGTGTGACAAAAGGTCCCAGTGGATCTTAGCCACTGGAACTTTTGAGATGGAGAAAGTCGAGACTTTTTCTGTTGATCTTGAAGCCTAGGTACTCTAGGAACTGGATCACTGACTGGAAGCTTGCAAGCATTCTGTCTCGGATGCTGCCCACACCAACCAGTCGTCCAGGTAGGCTACTACCTGAATTCCCTTTAGGCGAAATTGATTGAGAGCTACGCTCGCAAGCTTCGTAAAAATCCTTGGGGCTATGTTTAGCCCGAATGGCATGGCTCCGAAGGCGTATAGTCTTCGCTGTAGCCTGAACCCTAGGTAGGGGGAGAGTCGATGGCTAATTGGAATGTGCCAGTAGGCATCTGACAAGTCTATAGAGACGGAATATGCCCTCTTGGGCAGTAAGGTCCTTATGTGTTGCAGTGTTAGCATTTTGAATTTGCAATTCTCTATGAACTTGTTAAGTGGCGACAAGTCCAGAATGACTCTGAGCTTTTCCGAGTCTTTCTTGGGAACACAAAACAGCCTCCCTTAGAAATTGATGGGCTTCACCCTTTTTCTCCAACCGTTCTTGAACGTACTCCTCCATAACGGGGGTGGAGTGTTGGAAAAACCGAAGGTACGGGGGTGGAGTGCTGTACCAGCTCCCGCCCAATCCATTCTTGAGTAGGCTGTGGGCCCAGGGATCGAAGGTCCACCGATCCCGAAATTTCAGAAGTCTCCCTCCTACCGGTATCACCTCACTTGGACTGCCGTCCTGAGGGCTTGCCTTCCTGACCACGACCACCCCTGAATCCCCTTCCCCTTGAGGGGCGTCTAGACGAGCCTCTGGCTGCTCCTCTAGGCTTTGCTCGGAAGGAAGTAGACTGCCCTTCGAACGCTGGGGTGAATGCCGTGGACTGTGTCGACACGGCCTGGGGTACCCACTGAAAGGTGGTCGGGGTTTGTGCCACGATCTGGGGCACTGGGGGCAATGGCAATTGCAGTTGCTGTTGCTGTCTAAGAGGCTTGGCTGGCCGAGACGGTAGCCTAGTCCTCATAGTCTTCCTCTTTGGTTGAGGACCCTCATCCGGGGAAGACTTTCTTTTGATAGCCAGGTCCCACTTCTGGAGAAGGTTTCTATTCTCCAAGGTGGCTTTATCAAAAACTTCTTTGACCAAGTCGGTAGGGAAAAAGGGTTTTTTCCCCAAATGTTGGAGGAGATTTGTTTCTTTAGCTCGTGCCTCACTGTAGCCGAGGTAAACACGAACTCCCTACAAGCTCTCCTTGCCTTGACGAAGCCATAAAGGTCCTTCGTCACTGTGGCCAGATGAGGCTTGGCCACTACCATGAACATTTCATGGACCTTGGGGTCACTTGCCATCGTCTCGAGAGTAGTCTGAAGAGACATTGAGGCAGTCAGTCTTTCTTTTGTATCGAACTCACTTCGCAAAAGAAAGTCAGACAGCTTAGGGAGGTCCTTGCCGAACTGACGTCCGGCAATATCAGCCTCCAACTTTCCCACTTAGAACGTAAGATGGACGTCCTTCCAATCTTTGTGGTCCATAGGCAGGGCCAGCGACAAGGGTTTACACTCCTCTAGGGAGGGGCAAGACTTGCCGGCCTCGATTGCTTTTAGTACAGCCAGAAACCCTTTCTGTAAAAGGGGGAAGGCTCTAGTAGGCGAGGACACAAAGGAAGGGAGCTTCCTATTCAATACAGCTACCTTTGAGTTAGAGAAGCCCCTCTCTTTCATCGAAGATGAAAGTAGAGCTTGAGCCTTAGCATGGTCATCACTATGACCTCCTTCGGCTCTGCCTCCTCCTTTGAAGCTGGTTCCTTCCTCAGCCGGACATAACAGTCCGGATATGGTGCCTTGCTGGGCTAGAATTCCACCCTCCAGGGGAACTGAGCCCAGCATATCCGAGATGACGATCTTTCCAGTCGTCATCGACATGTGCTCAGCATACCTCCATGGGTTAGCATCCGAGCACAAAGGAAGGTCTTTCACATTGAGCTTTTCTGGGGCCCATGTGATTCTGCAAGGCACTGCATTCGCAGTTCCATTGCAGCCGCCTTCTCCTGATTCTCCTTCTGCATTTGTTGGATCATTCCAACAAATAGAAGAGAGGGCCTGTCCCAGCTCTACTGGGAGACCGGCCGATGTAGAGGGGCTTGAACTTCATCCTGGGCTTCTGCAAGGAGGTCTTCCTCCTGACACCCGTCCACATCAGATATCCTGTCATTTAGCTGGATGTCTTGCATCGCAACCGCGACTTCAGCATCCACCTGGATCTGAACTTAGGGGATCTCCTCTTGAGGCTGGGGAATCACTGCATCAGCTGATGCCTTAGGGAAAAGATACGCCCTCATATTCTCACTTGGAAGATAAGGGCCAGAAGTGTACTTTTGGAAGCCCCTTACCCAGGTACGAAGCTTCTTCCTAGCTATTTAAATGTCTCAATCAGGTTAGTGCACACAGTACATACCTGAGGGTCCCAATACCGGAGATCATCCTTGGAGACAGCGTATGCTGCGTGTCTCCTACAAAACTCATGTCCGCAGAGGTTCTTGCTGCTGACATTGCAGAAAGCACTTCCCCACTTCGGAGTGTCCTTCTGTAAAGAGAAGAAATTTCCATGAGTATCAAGTGAACTATGTATCACTGGATATGCATAGTATAGCATAACAATTCAGAAATTAAAGACACACACTTGTGTTTCCCTCACAACCCATTGCTGCAGCCTTCCAGATAATAAAATCAAAATGGTTTATCTCTACTAGAGTAACCAATGCAAAGTTTCCAGAGGAAACAGGTGGAGCTCAAACCTAGGCAATGATTTTAAAATCCGGGATAACAGACAGGGAAGAACTCTGCTTCTTGTCTGAAGGCAACAGCAAAGGGCCGTGCAAGAAAACACAATAGTGTTAGAAGATACAGTGCTGTACCTAAACTTTTACCATAGTTTTCTTCTTACTGTATATGCTATACAGAAGAATACTAGTACAGTATAGGAGGATGTGTGCCGGCCTGCCTTTGCCGGCCGGCACACACCACAATTAGCTTTAAAGTATACTACTTAACAGCTATAGGGCGGCAGCCCTCTGGTTCAAATGCCTGTGCCGGCGGCAGCAGCTGCCGGCCAGCAACAGCCAGTGTTGGCCGGCAATGATTGCCGGCCAGCAACTACACAAGGTAGTACCCAGCTGCCGGCCACACTCTTGGTGACTGGCAGACAAGGACTGACATAAGCCGGCCGGCAAAGGTACAAGACCGATGCCAGCCGGCAGCAAAAGAACCAGAAGACTACACCTGCCCGGCTGCCGGCCTCATAGGCCAGCAGCCGGCCTCATAGGCCGGCAGCCGGGACAGGTACAGCACTAGAAGAAAATAGAATGGATGCCGGGATAAGAGTGTACACAACCCCCGAGCCCGGCAACCGAAAGAGTGCATATAAGGAAGGGGAGAAACTTAATTCAGGCTTCCTTGACCAATGCCGTCCGGCTCTGCCGGCAGGCATGGATGAGGGACCAAGAGAGGTCCGGGCAGCACTCGAAACATAAGACCCTTGCCGTCCAGCATCTCTGCCGGCCGGCAATGGGCTTAGTCAATTCCACATCCCAACCTATACTAGGTCCAGAAGTAGAATGACGTACAGTACAGTAATACCCCTGCCGGCCAGCTCTGCCGGCCGGCAAGGTACAGTACAGTAATGGCTAGGCCATTACGGAGATAGAGGGGGAAGGGACAAGAGGGTCCTGCCAACCTTGCTTTAGTGACAGATCACCCGCAGCCAAGAACTTTGTCTTAGCCTAAGGGAGATCTAAGGGAAAGGGCCAGCGCAGTAGTATAATACCTGCCAGCTTCCAGAGCACCAAAGCAAGGAAGGCGTTGCTACTCCCAAGGGAAGATTTATCCTCCCCGAGAACAGCAACAGGACTTAGTCTGGTCGATCACACAAGAAGGAATCATAACTACAGAAACCTTCGAAAGTGACCTAAGGGAGCTAAGCTCCCTTTGTAAGTGTTAGGTCAGCGAGGGAGACTCTGCCCCAAGCCAAACAACACGGACTCAGACTAAAAACTCTGTTGTTCTGTCCCTCTTTGAACCAGACTCTGCTGGAACAGGAAGGTACAGTAACACCCTAGTATAGTTTTATCGAAAATAAATTCGGAAAAAACCACTTAGGGATAAGCCCAAGGCTTAAACAGAGGGAAAGGGATTGCATACCTTCTCCGAAGAAAAGAAAGCAACCGGGGAGTATAATAAAGTATACTAAGGCTCCATAAGCAATTAGCCTAGGCACCAAGAGAATCGATTACCTAATTCACCGAAACTCTCACGTATACAATCTTGGAAATATTCCACACAGTCTAAAATGTATAAAATATAGCCTAAAGCTTCAATAAAATTTTAATTACACTCGGAAAAACCAAAATCATGCATTAAGTACTAGGACCAAACGACTAGGCTACATGGCCTAGCGTAGGCCAGAATGGCGAATACTTCGCCAAATAATACTAAGCACGAAAGGAAATCCTATGTAAAGCTAAATAGCTAAAATTTATTAAGCAAAACAACCAGGAATGTCACTCTGACTAACTAATTTATACCTAGCGAGTGACAGTGTCCAGGACACCTCTGGTAGGCTACGGCTCTTGTATCAAAGATTAATCCTATTAATCACTCAAAATTTTACCAAGAGCCTACATTTATACATAACAGACCCTATACTCAACTTATCCGAGGCCAACGAAGACGAAGAAGCCATGAAAAGCTGAATAAATCCAAGATTTGCGAGAAAAACAGGAAAAAACACCGAGTTGTTAAGCTACGCAAAAAGGAATGCAGATGGCGCCAGGATTGGCGCCAGGCACGCATACGAATCGGGGGATAGGGAAGCCTTGGGAGCGGCTCCCCTTTTTCTTTCCCGAATTCGTATCTCGTCAATCTCCCTCCTACGAGACGAATCTCTGTTCAGGTCGTAGATTGCCATGTGACGTGTCTAGAATACGTCCTCTGATATGTCGCGATATCCCTTTCACGAGGGATACTCGC
>NC_090730.1:173825851-173828351 GCF_036898095.1 Palaemon carinicauda
CTTGAAGTAGATGTGTTCGTTTAATTAATCGTTCTGTTAAGCTTACACTGAGACGAGAAAAGACAAAATTATTGATGTTATGCATAACAAAACGATTCTTACTTGAGGCAAAATTCTCCAATTTATATTTCATTTTAATGTAACACTTTTCGAGAATTTTGTAAAACCGATAGTTCGCTTTCTTATTGATTATCTCGTGCACTCTAAATTAGTTTTTTGTTATAGTTCTCGCTACCTCCGCCAAAGAAGTTGGAAGAAAGTTATGTTTTTGCCCATGTTTGTTTGTTTGCTAGTGTGTGTGTTTGTTTGCGAACAGTTTCCTGGCCACAATTTTGATAGTTCAATAATGAAACTTGCAGGGATTAACTGTTATGCGAAAAGCTGGAAATAAATAGATTTTGAAGGTTAGGGTCAAAGGTCCAGGTCACGGTCAAGAAAAATGTCCAATTCACGTAATCAGCATAAGTTTGGACATCGTTGTTACAGAGACATCAAACTTAGTTCATATTTGAGTGTATGAAAATCTACGCCAATTGATACATATCAAGGTCAAATGTCAAGGTAAAGGTCAAGCAAAAGATCGAGGAATGACCTGACGCGGCGGAGGTGTGTGCTTCACTAAGCACCGGTATATTTTTGTATAGATTTTCTATAATATAATTTGATCCTACAAAGACATCCGTGTATAGACACCAAACCATTACGAATAGACACGCAGAGGTAATTGAAATATATAAGTAAATCACTATCATCAATATCTTTATAATTAGATGTATAATTACAACCTTAATTGTAATCATGGATATGGTTTCAGTTGATATTCTAATTAAAATGGTAATCACATTATCAAACTTATTATTTTCTGGAGGCCCAAAAATCTTCAGTAAATTCTCGGGCAAAACATTTATGCAATTTCTAAATACCACTATGAATTCTATATTCTTTTTTTTTTGTGGGGGAGCCTAGAAATATCCCCAATAAAGAACACTGAAGAATATCTGTATATATTCGAAGTATTTAATTGCAGTAATACATTTTTTTCTTTCTTTTGATAAGTATATTAATAAGGGTGATAACGAATATTTGTATATATTCGAAGGATTTAATTACAATAATACATGTTTTTTTTTTCTTTTCATAAGTATATTAATAAGGGTGATAACGAACAAAACAGCTGTTTTTAAAGGTACATTAGTTTCATGTAACAAATAATTTTTTATAGACAGGTAAAAACTGATATGGACAGATCTTCAGCTTACAAACTTAATATTTTCTAGGAAGCTGTTTGTAAGTCAAGTTGTTTTCAAGACAAATTTTGTTGAACTTTGGCCTAGAGTAAGTCTACCTTGACACCCATTCCTATGACTTCTTGTTACAAAAGTCAGCAAATAGACCTATTTCATGTAAAATAAATATCAGGTTATTGCAAGTACTATTTTGCTTACTGTATTAAATGATATGATATTGTTTTTTACTGTATTTCTTTATTTTATTCAGTATACTAAATTTTGATACAATATCTGAAATTATGATTTCAGTTGGACTTGTGTTTGTATTTCAGAATGTTTTTAGGTCGAATGCTTGTAAGTCAAATATATGTAAGTCGAATGCATGTAAGTTGGGGAACCCTGGTGTACTTCCGAATGTTTGAAAGTCGAATGTTTGTAAGTCGAATGTTTGTAAGTAAAATGATTGGAAGGTGGGGAACCCTGGTATATTTCCGAATGTTTGTAAGTCAAATGTTTGTAAGTCGAATGCTTGAAAGGTGGGGAACCCTGGTGCAAATCCGAATGTTTTTAAGTCGAATGCTTGTGAGGTGGGGAACCCTTGTGTATTTCCGAATGTTTGTAGGTCGAATGTTTGTGAGTCGAATCCTTGTAAGTTGGGGAGCCCTTGTGTATTTCCGAATGTTTGGAAGTCGAATGTTTGTGAGTCGAATCCTTGTAAGGTGGGGGAACCCTTGTGTACTTCTGAATTTTTTTAAAGTAAAATGTTTGTAAGTCGAATGCTTATAAGTTTGGGATCCATGGTGTACTTCCGAATGTTTGTAAGTCGAATGTCTGTGAGTCGAATGCTTGTAAGGTGGGGAACCCTGGTGTATTTTTTAATGTTTGGAAGTCGAAGGTTTGTAAGTCGAATTTTTTGTAAGCTGGGGGATCCCTTGTGTATTTCCGAATTTTGTATGTCGAATGATAGTAGGTCGAATGCTTGTAAAGTAGGGAACCCTGGTGTATTTCCGAATGATTGTAAGTCGAATATTTGTGAGTCGAATCCTTGTAAGTTGGGGAACCCTTGTGTATTCCCGAATGTTTGGAAGTCGAATGTTTGTGAGTCGAATGATTGAAAGGTGGGGAACCCATCTATATATATATTACGTCATATATTCAATTTTTTTTTCAAATGAATAAAGCTATTAAGGAAAATTAAGTGGCAACTAATAGCAGTATAAAACAGACAAGTAGACAAATATAACACGAATAATATATCACAAAAACGATGT
>NC_090730.1:173840851-173845851 GCF_036898095.1 Palaemon carinicauda
TGGGAACCAAACTAAATATGTGTAGTGTGCATACATATATATATATATATATATATATATATATATATATATATATATATATATATATATATACATATATATATATATATATATATATATATATATATATATATATATATATATATATATATATATATATATATATATATATATATATATATATATACTGTAGATGTATATATATATACTGTAGATGTATATATATATATATATATATATATATATATATATATATATATATATATATAAATATATATATATATATATATATATATATATATATATATATATATATATATATATATATATATATATATATATATATTAGCAAATAATCCACATTAAACTTCCTAATTAATAAATGAACTATAACATACGTAAAAATGTTTTAGAACCTAGACCAATACTGCCAAAATTTAAGGCAAGGAAGCCCTTTGTAATTGACAGTAAGCAATCATCGTTCGCTTCTGATGTTGATCTTATCAAGCTGGAACTTCAAAACACCTGACACTCATGTCTAGATAGCAAGGATGACAGAGTTTGTCAGTGAAAGGGTGACAACATCACCTCAAATCCAGGTTCTGCCGTCAAATTTCAGACAGAATTGGGATAGGAGATGGCATATGATGGAGTGGTTACCTATCTTTCCAGTTAGCAAACGCTCAACCTAGATAGTTCCTTTATTGTCCGCAACCTCACCATCCTTATGAGATAATGATGGGTGGTTTTGGGGAACCTATAGAATTTTCTGCTGAGATTTCAGAAGTAAAACTCTGACCCTCCCTGGTCCTTGGTTGGAGAGTAGTTTTAGGATCCGATCATTTATAGTATGGTCAGTCTCTAGGGCATTGTCTTGCTAGGTAGAACAGTGACAGTGCCTTCTTGGCCTGCCATTGATGAGCGACCTATTTCATATTGTAGATATGATGAACTCTAGTTCAAGTGGCTTAGTAACTGTCTATACAAGCTTGCCGACCAGGGTTCGATTCCCGGCCGGAGCCAAGCTCTTGTCTTTGTGTGATTTCGCCTGGGGCTCTGATCCCGAGGTCGTTAAGAGAATCCAGACATTAATGTATCAAAAATATATATGGCTTATTTTTGAATATGAAAAACACGTAAAAATGTGCAAAATTTATCATTAATTGAATGCTAAGTAACAAACTACCAATTAGCTACGATGGTGAAGATGGGTTGATTTCAATTCTAAGTACAAAATACCTGAATTCGACAGGTATAAGTACAGAAGAATTGTCATTGACTTTTATCTTTCTTCGTAGCCAAGTGGCTTAGTCACTGTCTATACAAGCTTGCCGACCAGGGTTCGATTCCCGGCCGGAGCCAAGCTCTTGTCTTTGTGTGATTTCGCCTGGGGCTCTGATCCCGAGGTCGTTAAGAGAATCCAGACATTAATGTATCAAAAATATATATGGCTTATTTTTGAATATGAAAAACACATAAAAATGTGCAAAATTTATCATTAATTGAATGCCAAGTAACAAACTACCAATTAGCTACGATGGTGAAGATGGGTTGATTTCAATTCTAAGTACAAAATACCTGAATTCGACAGGTATAAGTACAGAAGAATTGTCATTGACTTTTATCTTTCTTCGTAGCCAAGTGGCTTAGTCACTGTCTATACAAGCTTGCCGACCAGGGTTCGATTCCCGGCCGGAGCCAAGCTCTTGTCTTTGTGTGATTTCGCCTGGGGCTCTGATCCCGAGGTCGTTAAGAGAATCCAGACATTAATGTATCAAAAATATATATGGCTTATTTTTGAATATGAAAAACACGTAAAAATGTGCAAAATTTATCATTAATTGAATGCCAAGTAACAAACTACCAATTAGCTACGATGGTGAAGATGGGTTGATTTCAATTCTAAGTACAAAATACCTGAATTCGACAGGTATAAGTACAGAAGAACTGTCATTGACTTTTATCTTTCTTCGTGGCCAAGTGGCTTAGTCACTGTCTATACAAGCTTGCCGACCAGGGTTCGATTCCCGGCCGGAGCCAAGCTCTTGTCTTTGTGTGATTTCGCCTGGGGCTCTGATCCCGAGGTCGTTAAGAGAATCCAGACATTAATGTATCAAAAATATACATGGCTTATTTTTTAATATGAAAAACACGTAAAAATGTGCAAAATTTATCATTAATTGAATCCCAAGTAACAAACTATCAATTAGCTACGATGGTGAAGATGGGTTGATTTCAATTCTAAGTACAAAATACCTGAATTCGACAGGTATAAGTACAGAAGAATTGTCATTGACTTTTATCTTTCTTCGTGGCCAAGTGGCTTAGTCACTGTCTATACAAGCTTGCCGACCAGGGTTCGATTCCCAGCCGGAGCCAAGCTCTTGTCTTTGTGTGATTTCGCCTGGGGCTCTGATCCCGAGGTCGCTAAGAGAATCCAGACATTAATGTATCAAAAATATATATGGCTTATTTTTGAATATGAAAAACACGTAAAAATGTGCAAAATTTATCATTACTTGAATGCCAAGTAACAAACTACCAATTAGCTACGATGGTGAAGATGGGTTGATTTCAATTCTAAGTACAAAATACCCGAATTCAACAGGTATAAGTACAGAAGAATTGTCATTGACTTTTATCTTTCTTCGTGGCCAAGTGGCTTAGTCACTGTCTATACAAGCTTGCCGACCAGGGTTCGATTCCCGGCCGGAGCCAAGCTCTTGTCTTTGTGTGATTTCGCCTAGGGCTCTGATCCCGAGGTCGTTAAGAGAATCCAGACATTAATGTATCAAAAATATATATGGCTTATTTTTGAATATATATATATATATATATATATATATATATATATATATATATATATATATATATGTGTGTGTGTGTGTCTGTGTATACACATACATATAATACACATATATATATATATATATATATATATATATATATATATATATATATATATATATATATATATGTATATATATATATATATATATATATATATATATATATATATATATATATATACAGACACACACACACACACACACATATATATATATATATATATATAATATATATATATATATATATATATATATATATATATATATATACAGACACACACACACACACACACATATATATATATATATATATATATATATATATATATATATATATATATATATATATATTTATATATATATATATATATATATATATATGTATATATATATATATATATATATATATATATATATAAAGAATGTTCCAGCATTGCCATATAGTTTACAAATGAAATAATATTAAAAATACTATATAAGAATCCCATAATCTTGATAAATTGTGAATTAATTAAAAGCAATGATTAAAAAAAAAGAGCTATAGACCCATGAGTAATTGTCTTTCTCTTCCCATCGCGTGTCAAGTCTGATAAGAACAACCCCCCCACCCCACCCCCCACCCCACCCCAAAAAAAGAACAGAGGATTTGATATGGTCTTAACTTTCACTCGAATGTCTATAAACACTAATTAACTATGTTGTTAAATTTTCATCGATATGTTTACATAAGTTTATTATCCTTATTATTATGAATTCAATATTTAATTTACGCGATAAGAAAAAAAACATATACATTATCATCAGGAACAATATAAGCAAAATAAGTTGGTAATTATTATTCATAACTCATATTATTATTATTATTATTATTATTATTATTATTATTATTATTATTATTATCATTATTATTATTAGCTCAGCTACAATCCTAGATGGAAAAGCAGGAAAAATAGCTTAGGGAGGAAAGGAAATAAGGAAATAAATAAACTACAAGAAAACTAATTAACAATAAAAATAAAATATTCTAAGAAGTTATAACATTAAAATAAATATTTCATATATAAACTATATAAACTTCTGAAGAAAACAAGAGGAAGAGAAATAAGATAGAATAGCACGCCCGATATATAAGGTATGGAGTAGTGAGTCTTTACGCATGCGCAGTGCAGTGGCTTTTTTTTTTTTCTCAAGGAAACGTCAATTGCATGATTGTTGACATCTTTATTATATCGGCCAGACATGCGAACTTTTGTCTTACGTTTCTTTTTTATTTCGTTTTTCCTTCCTTGAAAACACACAGGAATAGATATATCTCTATGTAATGAATACAATCATTTATGATAAAGCTTTATAAATGGTTAACCTTTTTTCTATTCAGTTTTTTTTTTTTTTTTGTAATATTATTCTCATGCATCTTTTCGTTTTGGGAAAATATGAACTCAAGCAGGAATAGATATAACTTTTCTCAAATAATACAATGATTTACGATTAAGCTTTATAAATGATTAACCTTTTTTTATTTACTTTGTTGTGTAGTATTTTCCATATTCATCCTTTCTTTCTGTGAAAATATGAACACAAATAGGATTAGATATTTTTATATGTAGTGAATACAATCAATCTTGATAAAGCTTTATATATGATCAACCTTTTCTATTTGTTCTGTGGTGCGATGTTTTTCACATATATCTTTTCCTTTTATGAATATATTTTTGTTCCAATTAGGCCTGCAATATTCTAAGAGGTTTGTGTAAATTTATAAGCAATTAATTTTAAAAAGAAATTATTATTTGCTCTTATCTTTTATTAATAATTGGAAGATTGTTAACACACGCTTATATCTAAAGCCTTCAACTTCACAATGTCTGATTAACTATGAAAAATATGGAATATTAATAATAGGAAAATGTATAATTCTGAATCATCAGTCTAAAATAGTATCTTCTTTTTTTAATGATTTACAAAGTCCTAATTTAATTAAAATACCTTTCAAATAATAGTAATTTTTCACAAATTTCTTATTGCTCTCCAAAAAAAAAGGATGATATAATTCCTATATTTTAGGGTGCAAAGATTATAATTCAATATATTAGAATAAGGCATAAAAAACTAATACTATTATGTTCTAGGCTATAAAAATGGTATTTCAAT